>NC_044276.1:4823795-5019635 GCF_003957555.1 Calypte anna | reverse complement strand
TCTCCCAAGCTAAGTGGCCGCGCCAGTGGAATGTAACTCGCACTGCACAGCCATTAGCAGGAATAGGGGGAATTGGTAACAGTTACCAGAGTGAAGATGTTATTCAAATCATTGGTCCTGGAACAGGGTAGCTAGTACTCGACCCTTTGTATTGCCAGTACCATTGAATCTGTGGGAAGGGATGTTCTATCACAATGGGGATTGCGCATTTAGAAACGTTTTAACGAGGGTCACTGATGAGGGCGTGAAATTCCACAATTAACCTGGAAAACACAGGAGCCAGTGTGGGTGAATCAGTGGCCCTTATCAGAAGAAAACTCACCGCCCTAGAACAATTGGTACAAATTCAATTAAAAAAGGACATGTAGTTCCAACTTTCAGTCCGTGGAATACTCCTGTTTTTGTAATTAAGAAAAATCAGGTGGTTGGAGATTATTGCAAGATTTACGAAAAATTAATGCTGTTATGGAGCCAATGGGAGCTTTACAACCAGGTCTCCCTTCACCAACAATGATCCCGCGGGAATGGAATTTGATTGTTATTGATTTAAAAGATTGCTTTTTTGATATTCCCTTACATCCTGATGATGAACCTAAGTTTGCCTTTTCTGTGCCTAGCCTTAATATGGGAGCACCTCTTAAACGCTACCATTGGACGGTTTTACCTCAGGGCATGAAAAATAGCCCCACAATCTGCCAGTGGTATGTTGCCAAAATATTGGCCCCAGTACGTCTTGAATTTCCAACTGTAATATTGTATCATTATATGGATGACCTGTTAATTGCTGCTGCTACTGAGGGTGATTTACAAAAGGCAATAGAATCTGTGTTAACTGCCATCGATCAGGCAGGCTTGAAAGTCTCACCAGAAAAAATTCAAAAACAAACCCCCTGGAATTATCTCGGGTGGAAAATTACCAGTCATTCCATAATTCCGCAAAAGCTATCTATTAATACTCAGATAGCCACACTGCATGATGCTCAAAAACTTTTGGGATCTATTAATTGGTTGAGACCCCTTCTGGGTATTTCAAATTCTGAATTGGCTCCTCTATTCGATCTTCTTAAAGGAGACGCGGACTTAATGGCTCCCAAACACCTCACACCCTCTGCGGAATTAGCATTACAAAGAGTTTGCAGGGCCATCGAACAGAGGCAAGCCTCTCGGTGGGACCCTGATTTATTCTTCCAATTAATAATTTTAGAGGATGGTGTAAAATATTGCGGCATGATTTTTCAGTGGGACACCACGCTTACAGATCCATTGTTGATTTTAGAGTGGATTTTCCTGCCGAATCAATCCTCTAAAACTATTTTACAGCGACCAGAGATGTTTTCTCAAATCATTATGAAAGCCAGAGAGCGACTGTTAACTCTTTCTGGCAGATCTTTCTCTACAATTTATATGCCTGTTACTGAATTGTATCTTTCTTTTCTTCCACAGAATTCACTTCCTTTTCAGATTGCCGTACAGGACTTCACGGGAAAATTTTCAAATCATTTTCCTCCACATAAACTCTTTCGATTGTCCTTTTCCCTTGCAGAAGTTCCAAAGAGAAGTGAAATTCCTTTACAGGCAATTACTGTGTTTACAGACGGTTCAGGTATCTCTCATAAAGCTGCAATTGTATGGAGAGACCCTGAAACCAAGGACTGGCAATCTGATATCACCTTTCACCCAGGTTCTCCTCAGCTTGTTGAATTAGCAGCTGTGACTAGAGCCTTTTTTCTTTTCAGTAACCAACCTGTAAATATTATTACAGACTCAGCTTATGTAGCAGGTATCGTGCTTCGAGCAGAATCTTCAGTCCTAAGAGACATTTCCAACTTGCAACTGTATACTCTGCTCAGAGCACTGATTGATCTTATCAGCAAACGGCAACACGCCTTCTTTATTATGCATATCAGGTCTCACACCTGCCTCCCAGGCTTTGTAGCCGAAGGAAACAGGGCGGCTGACCTGTTAACAATGTCAGTGTCTCCTCTTCCCAATAACTTTGAACAGGCTCGCCTGAGTCACAGATTTTTTCATACAAATGCTAAAGGGCTCCGCAGACAATTTGGTCTGACTTCACAACAGGCAGCTGATATCTTATCTGCTTGCCCTGATTGTCAAAAATTTACTTTTCAGCCTTTAGCAGGAGGAATTAACCCTAGAGGACTTCAAAGCCTTGAACTCTGGAAAACTGATATTACTCATTTTTCCGAATTTGGTCGTCTTAAGTACATACACTCTTCCATTGATACCTTCTCCGGAGCTATTTATGCATCATGCCATACAGGAGAGAAGGCCAGAGACGCCAAAAAACACTTTTAAAAAGCATTTGCCTCTCTAGGAGTTCCTCAAACAGTTAAAACAGACAATGGTCCTGCCTATTCTTCTCAGCTTTTGAAGACCTTTTTTGCAGAATGGGGAATTAAACATGTGACAGGTATCCCCCATTCTCTGACAGGTCAATCAATTATTGAACGCTCCCATCAGTCCCTTAAGGCACTGTTACTAAAACAAAAAGGGGGAACTGGTGGACTGATAAATACACCAGAAGAAAGATTGCAAAAAGCTATATATACTTTTAATTTCTTGAATTGCTTTTCAGACAATGCCCCACCAATTACAAAGCATTTTGCAAGTAACCATCTTTTTAAATTTCAGGAAAGACCCCCTGTGTTAGTACGGGATTTGGAGTCCGGGAAAGTTGAAGGCCCATTTCCTTTAATCACCTGGGGCAGGGGCTACGCTTGTATCTCCACAGAAGCAGGACCTAAGTGGTATCCGGCAAGGAACATCCGCCCATATCGAGAAGGACAACTGAAGGAACAGACGTAGCACAGATCTCTCAGCACACGCAAAATGCTATACAAATGGCTTTGTATGTTGCAATTGTTTGTATGTTGTTATGCTGTATTAGAAATCTCTCCAAGGCAAAACATGTGGGTAACATGGGCAAATGCAACTGGCACCACTGATTTTTGCATTGCAATGGCTTCCGCTACAGACCCTTTCCGTACCTGCCTTATAGGTATCCCAGGTTTTAATGTTTCTCTGTTTGCTGACTTTTCAATTGGATCCTGCAAAGCAAGCCCTTCACTTGGAAATTGTTCAGCAGAACTGATTTTGGGGCTGAAAAAATCCCTCCCCTGGGATCCACAGGAATTAAATCTATTGGGATCCCAGGCAGTTGGCAACGTATCAGGAAACTGGACACCTACTTGCATAGTTTTTGGTCCTAAGTATGCTGCTAGGGCATACCCTGATACCTGGCCGGACATCAGTCCTACATCTGGAGATTATAGACTGGGATCAGGATATTGTGGGTACAATGGGTCGGAGCGAATGCCGGTAATAGGGACAACACATAACCCCAAAGCTAACATTAAACTTATTTGGGTAAATGAAACTGCTAAGGCTTTACCCCCCGGGGTATTTCTGATCTGCGGTGATAGGGCCTGGCAAGGCATCCCCCGTAATGTTGTAGGCGGACCTTGCTATTTAGGCTCGTTAACCCTTTTTGCTCCTCGCTTTGCTGAATTAAGGCAGCTTGTAAATACTATATATCGTGCTCGTAACGCAAGAAGTATTGGCCTCACACCGCAGTGTGATGATAATGTTAGGCTTTTAAGTGTAGCTGCTAGAACTGCTTTAGCTCTTTTTATTCCTGGTGCTGCCGCAGGAAATGCGCTTACTAACCTAGCTAGATTAGCATGTTGGGCTGAAAAGCAAGCAAATATTACTACTGAGATTTTAGATAACCTTTTAATGGATCAAAATAGTTTGCGACACGCTTTATTACAAAATCGCGCTGCTATAGATTTTTTACTGCTAGCTCAAGGTCATGGCTGTCAGGAATTTGAAGGCATGTGCTGTATGAATCTTTCTGATCATAGTGAGAGCATCCACGCCAGCATCACACAGTTGAAGCAACACACACAGAAGATTCAGCAACAAATAAACCCTCTCGGCGATGCTTTCACAACCTGGCTTCATGATATGGGACTTAAAGGATGGCTTTTATCTTTAGTTAAAACTCTTTGTTATGCTGGGATTGTTATTGTGATTTTGCTTTTGTTATTGCCTTGTCTTTTTCAATGTATCCAGGGAATGCTTAATAGAACTGTTTCTAAGGTTTTTTTAGTGCAACAGAAGGGGGGAGATGTAGATACAAAGGTGATATGCACAGACAGTGCAACACAACCGATGGAGACAAGCTGTTTGTCATACAAACCGTGGGATAAACATAGTCCCGAGCTATGCTAGATAAGTATGGAATTTCCTGAATATGCAGCCCCCTGATTGTGAGATTGTCTGGAAGGGATTAGTGATATAGATAAGGTGCGATTTCTTTCCTTGGGTAAATCACCATTGTAAAATAGTGGGATAAGAAAAGGTATATAACTGCATGTAAGGATACGAATAAACGGATTTAGTTTGCATCAAACTGTTGTCCCCGTCCTTGCTGTGGCACTTATGAGGAAAGGCTGAGGGAGCTGGGTCTCTTTAGTTTGGAGAAAAGGAGACTGAGGGGTGACCTCATCAATGTTTTCAAATATGTAAGGAGTGAGTGTCAGGGAGATGGAGTTAGGCTTTTCTCAGTGGTGACCAGTGATAGGACAAGGGGTAATGGGTGTAAATTGGAGCATAGGAGGTTCAAGTTGAATATTCGAAAAAATTTTTTTACTGTAAGGGTGACAGAGCCCTGGAACAGGCTGCCCAGGGGGGTCGTGGAGTCTCCTTCACTGGAGACATTCAAAACCCACCTGGACACGTTCCTATGCGAAGTGCTCTAGGTGGCCCTGCTCTGGCAGGGGGGCTTGGACTAGATGATCTTTCGAGGTCCCTTCCAACCCCAAGGATTCTATGATTCTATGATTCTATGAAATCTGGCAGATGGATGTCACCCACATCTCCGAATGTGGACGTCTGAAATATGTTCATGTCACGATTGATACCTTTTCGGGCATGCTCTGGGCAACAGCTCAAACGGGGGGAAAAGCGTTACATGTGGTCCGTCATCTAACTAATTGCTTCGCTGTCATGGGGGTCCCCCAAGTAGTAAAAACCGACAATGCACCCGCCTATACAGGCGGGAAAGTCAAACAATTTTTTGCTACTTGGGGGGTAAAACACATCACAGGAATCCCCCACTTGTCTTCAGGCCAGGCGATAGTAGAAAGAGCTCATCGCACCCTGAAGACGTACTTGCAAAAACAGAAAGACAGCAAAGAGATGGACCCGCAGATGCGGCTTGGCAAGGTACTGTTTACGCTAAAGTTTCTTAGCCCAAGCCGTGACTCACTACAACCCCCTGTGCTGCTACACTACTCGTCCCAGAAGATCAACCGCATGCCGGACGTCCAGATTCATTACAAAGACCCACCTACAGGCCAGTGGGCAGGGCCCAAACCACTACTGTTTACCGGGAGAGGTTATAGCTGTGTCTCAACAGACTCCGGACCTCTCTGGGTACCCAGTAAGTGGACACGCCCTGCCACAAACAGACCTTTAAAGAACAACAGTGCAGCATCCAGCAGTTCGAATTAATTAATCCGGACAAATTTGCCTAGACATTACATGACTCTTCTTACTTGTTGGTGGTGACCCCCCTAACAAAAAAAAAAAAACAACAAAAAAAAAAAAACAACAAAAAAAAAGAAAAAAAAAAAGGTGAGAGGGATTAGCACTTTTGTTGTATAGAGTTTTTTCACAAAAAAAAAAAAAAAGGGGGGGGGGGAGGGGAAATGTAGTGGAACGAAGCAATCAAATGCCTCTGATTACCGAGAAGTGGGTGTGAGCTGGTATCAAATCCACCTGTGCCCAGTTAGGGCAGGCCCCCTATTGAGCATGTGCAAGACCAGGGGGCCAATAAAAGGTGAGGCTCACACCCACAGACTAGCTCACTCTTGGGCTAGTCACGAGAGAGGCTGGTAGCTCTTCGAGCCACGGTCTGATCTTGCTAGTTCCACTATGTGAGTGATAGACTTAGAGCACAACTCACAAGTCTAAACTGCTACACCTAATTAGACCTTGAGGCATCGATCCCTACAGAGAGGTTTGTCTTGCAACACCCAAATTATCTTAAAGCATTCATTGGCCCCATTGGGTCCCATTACTGACAAAGCCTCCACAGATACTTGTTAGAGAAGGTCACTGGAGGCCATAATTGCAGGGAGGAAAAGATTCTGTAAAGGTGGTTCTGAAGCGACAGATATTTATTTATTTATGTATTTTATGGATCAGTCAGGCCAAACTCTGAACCCCAGGCAATGGGAAATCAGATTACATCCCTCACTTGTAGGTCAGGACTTTTCCTGGGGGCAGTGGGGTGTGAAGATGAGCAATAAAAACTGTAGGAGAAATGAACAACACCTCCCTACTACCCCAAGAAGGGTCAAGGAGGAAACCAACTGCAGAGCCTCAACAGAAACTTCTGCCTGGTTGTGGTGATACAGGGACCATTTCTAAAGTCACCTTTCCAGACACAGGCTGTGCAGACAAAGGCCATTCCCATTCCTCTCCAATTGTCCCCTTCTCCTGCTCTTTGTTTATTCAGATGCCTCTCCCCTGGGCTGCTGCTTTGAGCAGCAGGTTGTTCACAGCTCGCCTGTCTTTCAGCAGCCTGATTCTCTCTTTAGCCACCTCTGTCATGATGATCACAGCTCTCTTTTCCCATCTGTCTCTCTAAGCTATTTCTCCTCAGATTCTTCTTCACTTTCTCTGTTTGACTTTTCTTGGCTTGCACAAAGGAAAACTCCTGCTGTGCCCGTGTGCAGTCAGTTCTCTAAAGAGAGCAGGTGGGAGGTGGGGCAGTGGAGCTGTAACTTCCAGCTGCAGAGAGGAGAGAAGTCTGATGCAAGGACCAGGGATGGAAGTCCCAGGTGGGACGTGACAGAAATGGTGGGGCTGGGGAGGTGAGAAGTAAAGTTGCCCACACAGTGTCAGATCTCAGGGAACCTCTGTCACCTCTTCTCTAAACTGAAAATTATGAGATGATCTTTTAAAATATAATTTAAAAAATAACATAAATCGAAAACCCCAAAAGTGCTACAAACAGTTTTCATTAAGCAGAGTATCAAATTTTCCTCCTTTACTACAGTGTGAAAACCTCTCCAATTAGCTGTACAAATCTTGATGATGTGAAGAATATCCCATGGAGAGCCATGACCCTTTATTGCTCTCTGTATTTCAATGAGCCCCAGGGTGTGTTTGGTGCTGAGTCCATGATCCTCAGGTGCTGAGAGATGAATGAACAAACTGCTCCAGAAGTCAGAATGGAACCTGAAAGTACATTGAAGCATTGATTGGCCTCACTGAGGGCCATTGCTTCCAGAACCTCCCCATGGCCTTGTTAGAGCAGATCACTGGAGGCCATGATTGCTGGTAGGCAAAGGATCTGTAAAGGTGGCTCTGAATCCAAGGGTTTTTCGTTATTTGTTTATTAATGAAGCATTGAGGACAAACTCTGAACTATAGTCAATGGGAAGGCAGAGCCCATCCCTCACTTTTGAGTCGGGACTCTTCCTGGGGACAGAGAAGTATGAAAATGAGTAATCAAAAAAAAAAGTGACACATTCTGACCTCCCCCAGAAGGGGAAAGAAAGTCCAGAGCCTCAGGACAAAATTACTCCTGTCAGACCTTGGTGGTGGAGGCAGCTGCCAGGTCTGAGGTGACAAAGCCGTTGGTCCTGTTGGGCCTTTCAGCCTTCCAGAGCCCGTGGCCACCTCTCCTGCAGGCTGTCCTACACTGTCCATGCCTGCAGCTCCTTCTTTAAAATGTTTTTAAAAGGCTTTAAACTGAAGGACAAGGAGGGAGGTACTCAAGATGGCAATGATCACCCCACCATCACAACTACAATGGATCTGGGATTAAACCAGGCCTGCTGACCCCAGGAGTCCAGCCTGGACTTTCCAAGGGCTGCCCTGAAGCCTTGGTGGTGACGTGACACTTGTGGGGGTGAGGGGGGAAAAACATGGTACCATTTTTCTATGTATTTGTATATATTTAGTAATTTTTCCTTTTAATCAATAATGTTTCATTAAAACTGTGTAGTTTAGTTTCAAACTGATCAGTCTCTCTCCCTTATTCTCTCTCCTTTCTTTATCAGGGATGGGAGGGGCATTAATAGAGAGCTTCTGTCATTCGGTTAATTACAGGCCCAGTGTTTAACCCTGACAGATTTATTGGTGACCCACGTGGGGCTTAAGCTTATTAGCTCAAGCTGAGTTCACATTTCAACTCATTTATATGAAAAGATTGAATTTTTACTTCAGTGGGAGGATACCCAGATGGATCCGATGAACAGGAACTATTTCTTTGGAAATTTCACAGGGTTGGAAATCAAACCAATCATGCTGTACCTTTGGTACTCAGAGTATGTGATCTGTGGCTTTTTAGCAGGGATTAGTGTTGCTCTGTGGTTCATTCTTAATAAGAGCTCCTTAGGAACCATAGTTGTGATATGGTCTTCAACAGTGTGGTACATGGCACAGTGGTGTTTCATACACCTAGGAGATACACATAGGTTACACATTTCATACACATAGGAAATATCCCTATAAAGAGGAAATAGACTGCCCACAGGTCAAAGCACCCACACTTGGACAAGCTATCAGGTATTTGAACGAATTGGCTGTACGAGATGTGATCTATACCCATGATGAAACTGTAGATCCTTATCACATGCCATGTCCTAAGCCTATGAGGCAAAGGTTTGTGCACGCTGCACCCTCCCCATTTAACCATACACTATCAGTAATGTTATGGGTTCCTGGAGAAATGGAACCAACTGTGGGTGATGTGATTAAAACAGCACGAGAATATGAAGATGGCTCTGCTGAGTGGTCATTTATCTTGTCTGTTCATCATTAAAAGTGGATTGTAGGTGTGACCTTCTTTCTCCTTTTCTCTTTCTGGAGCACAAGATGTTCAGAACCGAGCAGCAGCCTTGGCTCTGCAGATCATACTCCAGCAGTAACTATAAACATGGAGTTTTATCAGTCCTAGAAGCAGACATTGACTGAGAAACTTGCTTTTAATTTCAGCAAGTGCTGCTACTTGTAAGAGACTTATCTGAAAACAAAATTGCAAGAGAGAAAATTAGCTTTATCCTGGCCCAAACCAGGACATTCCTCCCCTTATTCCATAACAATGGTGTCATGCTCCGGTCATTACTGGTGTTTCATACAGAGATAAAAAACTTGGTTAGCAATTATACTTGCAGTTTTGGTTTAGGAAATGGTACCATTTCATTTTGTTTCAGAGTAACTTTACCAGATTTTAGTAGCAATATCATTTCATTTTTGAATCTTCTAGTGGTTGTTGTTAGTTTTTCTTATATATTGGTGAGAAGTAAGACAAAAAACACAGTTATGAGAATGAGTATGCCTTTTTGGAGGCTGGAAGTTGCTGCGGAGAGTGAGAGTTGCTCCTGGTACGGAGAGCACCCCCACTCCTGCCTCCGCGGCCGCTTCTCGCCCCCCTTGCACACACTGCTGCTGCTCAGAAAATGAGCCCTGCTGCAGACACCACAGCAGAGAAAAAAAAAAAAAAAAAAAAAAAAAAAAGTGTATGTGTGTGTGTGCTTTTGCTGCTTATAGGCTTGGAGTTTTGTCTCTAAACAATTTTATTTGGCTTTTTGGGCTTCAATTTGGCAACCATGGAGGAAACCAGGACTCCACCGTGCTGTGACCCGGGAGGGGTCTGGGGACGCTTTTGGGGCCCCCCGAGGAACTTTTGTCGGATAAGCCTCCTCTACCCCCTTGGTTCTATGCACCAGTGGACATCTGAACTTCCTCATACTAAAAAGTTATTTAAGCCCTTCCACTGCAGTGTGAAATGTGCTTTTAGTATTGTGTTGTATTGATAACAGGTTTTTGTTAATGTTGTAATTTATGTGATCGTTTATATGTTGATTATGGGATGCGTCGTCTATATCTTGATTGTTGATTGTGCTACTTTGTTGCACTGCTAAGCAGATAAACTTAACTTTTGATATTTTAAAACAGATGCTAAAAGATGTTGATAGTGTCAGACATGCAGTTTTACAATATTGTGCTGCCACTGACTTTTTATTGTTAGCTTTTAGGTTATGTTTGTGAAGACTTGGATAGAGTGTATTTGCATAAATTTAGCTGATCATTCAGAGTCAATTCACAACCAAAAACAATTGATTAAGATAACATGAAAAAATTAACTGTTGCATATACTGGGTTAAATGAATGGTTAAATCATTTAGGGATATAGGGATAGCTTAGAGATTTAATTAGACAAAGTTTATCAAATATATTTGTTATTATTGGTTTTGAAAAAAAAAAAAAAAAAAAAAAAAAAAAAGGAACCAAGCGCGATGTCAAGACATCGCTGGAGTGGACCCGAGAGGGACAGATCGTTTTGCCCCCTTATGCAAGACTATTTGGCTTGGCTACTGCGAACTTCAACAGACCTGCAAATAGCTTTGGCGGGGAAATAACGAATTCTTACCCCTCATATTGCTTGTTACCACCTTTATCTAACATGCAGTGGGAAGCATGTAGTTTTTTGTCTGACAGTCCAATGGACGGCAGAATGGTCTTTACGGATGCTGGAAAAAAATCCCGTATAGCTGTTGTTACCTGGGAGGAGACACCTGGGCAATGGAAAGACCATTTAATTCCAGGGAAGTCATTTGACTCTTTGCAAACCCTTGAACTTACTGCGGTTATTTGGGTTTTTGAAACGTGGAATAATACTGCTGTAAATATAGTCCCTGATTCACTTTATGTAGTAGGTATTGTTTTGAGAATGTATCATGCTATTTTGAAGGAAATTTCAAATAAGCATTTGTATTTCTTATTGCAGAAGTTATTAAGACTCTTAGCAGAAAGAGAACATCCTTATTTTATTACTCATATCCAGAGTCATCTTAGTGACCGAGGTTTGGCTATCGGTAATAACGGAGCTGACTATTTAGTTGCACCAGCGTGGACTGGTCCTTCTGTTGATGTTTTTTCACAAGCTCGAGAATCTCATGCATTTTTCCATCAAACTGCTAAAGTGCTAGCGAAGCAATTTCATTTACTTCTGGGGGATGCCCAGGGAATTGTGAAATCTTGTCCTGATTGCCAAAAGGTTGATTTGGTATTGGGATGGAATTCAATCCTAAAGGTTTGAAATCCTTGGAACTGTGGCAAATGGATGTCACTCATGTACAACAGTTTGGATGCTTAAAATATGTGCCTGTTGTTATAGATACTTTTTCTACGGCCGTTTGGGCCTCTGCTCAGAGAGGTGAGGCAACGAAACATGTTATCAGACATCTAGATGTATCCTTTGCTGTTTTAGGAGTACCTCAGTCTATTAAGACGGACAATGGCCCCGCTTATTCTTCTGCTCGTTTTCGACAGTTTTGTGGACAATGGGGTATTCGACATGTTACTGGTATTCCTCATAACCCTACGGGTCAAGCAGTAGTGAAATGTTGCCATTCGGTACTAAAGACACTCCTTGAAAGACAAAAAAGAGGGGAGGAAGGGAGTCCTCCTCAGGACCGGTTAAGTAAGGCTGTGTATGTCATGAACTATTTACGCCTTACAGGAGAACGTACAGAACCTCCGATACTGATTCACCAAAAAGCTTTAGCAGACTTCGGTTCGGAACCTTCCACAAAATTTTGGTGGAATTCAAGAATTCCATCACTGGACAATGGGAAGGGCCAGCAGAAGTGAAACTGACTGGTCGAGGTTATATGTGCTTACTTACAGGTACTGGAGTGTGTTGGGTACCGAGCAGATGGATTCGACCATGGAAAAAAATGCCTTTAAATATGGATTCACAAGTGATAATATTTCTGATACAAGTATTTGGTTTGGGAGATTGTACTGATTTATTTTATTTTAGGCTGATTCCACTAGATTTTAGTAGTAATAGTGGTTTGGTTTTTAAAGTTTTTGGTAGGTGTTGTTAAATTTTTCTCATATATTGGTAAAGAGTACGATAGATTCATAAGAATGTTTTTCAGAGGCCGAGAAATGCTGCGGAGAGAAAGAAATTCCCCCCCCCCCCGACTCTTTCCCCCGCGGCTGTTTTTCAACCCCCCTTCGTGTGCCTGGCGATTGCTCCCAGCAAGCTTGCTACAGCTGTAGGTGCTGCCTCTGCCCCCACAGATACTGTAGCTGTGAGCCCTGCTGGGAGGGGGAGGAAAGGATACCACATAGCCTCATTAAAAGGACAAAAAAAGAAAAGTTTCTCTAATGCCTTCTGAAAGGTATGAAACAGAAGTGGGAAACATTTTTACATTGTTCTGGGCATCAAATGTCCAGGCCTGAATCTTGGTAGATAATAACTTGAGGGTTACCTGCTACTCATGAAAGATAGTGATATTTTCTTTTCCTTGAAAGGAGATTTTCGCTATCCATGAAATAGAAATAATTTGGCTTCAATTAGGTTGCATCACTACTCTGCTTTTATGCAAACTCCAGATATTTTAAAACAACTTACTTTGATGGGCACATTGATTATAATTTGATTTATTGTTTAAGAGAAGAGTTTAAAAGATGCTCGAAGCTGCGCCGCAAAATACTGTATACTATGCAGGGAGTGGTGTGATAGAAAGAAATTTCTTCAAGTTTAGTTTGAAACCATTAGAGCACATGATTTTTCATTACAGTCAAAAAAAAAAAAAAAAAAAAAGGAGGAAAGACAAGGGAAGAGCATATACCCCTATGAGAAGAAAAAAGAGCATGACCTCATGATGAGAGCACTAATGAGTTATCAATAACATTTGTGATCAAACTGGTCAATGCAACAGTTAGGCCTAGAATATAAGTGAAAATTTTAAATTTGGGTTTCTTGCTGTTTCATTTGTATCACACATAGCAAGAGGAAAAGCCTTTGGTAAGATTTGACAAAAATCATAAAATATACCAGTTAGCTTGTTGACTTACAGATTTAATTAGGCAAGGCTTATCAGTTATATATGTTATTATTGCTTTTATATTACTAGTATGTTATTATTACCTTTGTATTAGTATATATGTTATTATTGCTTTTGCATTATTGCTATGTTATTGCTTTTGCATTATTAGTATGCTGCTTATGACAATATATCATTAGCATAAAGTCAGAATTGCTCAAAAAACAAAAAGGGGAATATGTTGGGGAAACAGTTCAGAAATATACAGGTTGTGAGCAATCCTGACTTACTTCAATTTAGGCCACATTGGGTTAATGGTTATTGAGGCCTAGTTAGAGGCTTTCTGAGAATGAGCTACTGGGAAAGAGATAACTTAATTGGCAACAGAAGAGGAAAATAATTATGTGAGAAGAATCTTTCCGTGAGACTGGTATGTGTAATTGGAATACAAAGCCACCTGCATGATAAGATGGTGTAAACAAGGCTTCTCTATATAAAGTGAGTGCAAGTTGCTAATAAACGATTTCATACAATCATATTGATGTGCACATGGAATCCTTAAGCCTCCGCAGACTGTTTTCCCACAATTTATTGGCGCCCAACTTGGGACCTGAGATAATTAGCTTGAGCCCAGTTCAAATTTTGACTAATTTACCTGAATAGTTTGAATTCTAGCTCCAGTGGGAGCATACCAATATGGCTTTGCTGAGTGAGAATCAGACCTCTTTCTCTGGAAATATAACAGGGTTGGAGATTAAACCAATTGTGACATACCTTTGGTATTCAGGGTATGTGATATGTGCTTTTGCATCTGGAATGAGTGTTAATATGTGGTTCATTTTTGGTAAACACTGCATGAGTAAAGTAGCTGTGGTATGGTCTGCAATACTAGTATACAGTGCAGTACACGGTGCAGTGGTGTTTCATACAAGGATTAAGAACTTTGTTGGTAATTGCATTTTCAGCCTTCTTTTCTGGAACTATGCCTCTCTTGGGCTGAGTTCACCAGATTCTAGTCAAAATGGCATTATGCTTATTATAGTTTTGAACCTCCTGATTGTTGTAGTTAATCTTTTTCAGGTGTCTGTGAGTATGGACATGTGTTATCATATGTTGGTGAGGAGTACGACAACTAAAATTAGGGGAATGAGCACACCTGGTACAGAGAGCACCCCCACTTCTGCCTCCGCAGCCACTGCTCGCCCCCCACACACAAGGGCACAACTCTGATACGGCCGGTGAGAGCATTGCCAGTGATTTCTGCTACAGCTGCAGCTGCTGCCTCCCCCCCACAGACACTGCTGCTGTTCAGAAAGCCAGCGCTGCTGCTGCTACTGCTGGAGGCACCACAGCCTCTCCCCCTCAGCCCACACAGTTACTTGTTGACCCTGTAACTAGGAGAAAAGGAAAACAATGAAAATCAGAAATGAGCCTTAACCCTTCAAGGTCTGAAATAGATGACCAGGTGATAGAGGAAATAGAGGATACTGCCTCCCCTCATAGAGCATCTAGAGCAGACTCTAAAGCAGAGTCAGCTGAGCAGGACTCAGACTCAGAATCTGCTCAGTCCTATTCCATGAGGGACTTGCGTACTCTGAGAAAAGACTACAGCCGTTTTTCAGGTGAACCACTTCTCACTTGGCTACTCCAATGCTGGAAGGAAGGGGCTGCTACCATAACATTAACTCAGAGGGAAGCCAGGCAGTTGGGATCCCTGGCCAAAGATGCAGATATTGATCGGACATTTGGGGAAAAGGCTAGAACCACCAGCCTATGGAGACGACTCCTGTCAGCTATAAGGGAGAGATATCCCTATAAAGAGGAAATAGACTGCCCACAGATCAAAGCACCCACACTTGAAAAAGCTATCAGGTATCTGGAAGAATTGTCTGTACGAGATGTGATCTATACCGATGATGAGACTGTAGATCCTTATCACATGCCATGTCCTAAACCTATGTTGTAAATGTTTTAGCATGCTGCACCGCCGCCTTTTAACCATACACTATCAGTAATGTTATGGATTCCTGGAGATATGGAGGGAATTGTGGGTGGTGTGATTAAAACAGCACGAGAATGTGAAGATGCTGTCATGGCCCCTCGTTGGGCCTAGAGCTCAGCTGTAAAGTGAACAGCTGAGAAACTGCATTCACCCCTTTTTCCTCTGATAGGAGGAGGACGCCGCATTGCAGCCATTAAGAGGAAATGCCCTCCTATGAGACAGAATCGAGAGAAACAGAATTCAGTAAGAGGAATCCTATGGGCACTCCTGAGTGAGTATGGAGAGGACATGAAAAAGTGGGATCAGAAACCTACTGCTGTCTGTAGTGTAACGAGGTAACCAGGTGCCACTAATTGCCAGGGAGTGAGCATGAGCTTGTGTCAAGCCCACCTGTGCCCAATTAGGGTGGGCCCCCACTGCGCATGAGCAGGACCAGGGGCCCAATAAAAGGTGAGGCCTGAGACACAGGTGGGGCTCAGTCCTGAGCTAGCCAGCAGAGAGGTCAGTCGCTCTCAGAGCAACAGCGCCGATCCAGGCTAGTCAACCCTGTGGGCTATAGGCTTGGAGCACTGTTTGTGAGTCTCTGCTGGAACACCTGGTTGGACCTTGAAGCGCCGTCCCCTAAAAGAGGTTCATCTTGCTACATCTTGTGGAGAATGCGGGCATAGACCTCGGTCTAGCCTGTGCTCAGACGAATCAGAAAAAAGGGATCCAGTCCGGCGCAAACTAGCATTAACAGAAAACCCCAGGAGTCGAGTAAGAAGATCCACTACCGTTCCTTCGCTACCACTGATTGACGAAGAAAAAGGAAAAGATGGGATTGTCAGCAAGTACCCATGTCAATGAGAAACTGGTGACACTGGTGAAGGAGCAAGAGCTCTCCTCCTCCCCATCCTCTGCGGCTGCGTGGGAACTCTGGCAGGAGGTCAGTAACCTATTGGGAGACCTCCATACTCAAGAAATTAACAAAAACATAACCGGATTAGACGGCACCTGGGGAGTGGTGATCAATGCCCTGAAAGAAATAAAAGCCGAGGCAGAAGCTGCCATCACCGCCATTGCAGCACTCCTGCCGAAAGCTAGCGTTGACACTAGAGCACCACCACCAGAAGCAGGATCCGGTGTTGTCCCCACAGCACCTCCGCTACCCACCCCTCCTCCTGAGGATGGAAAAACCCGGAAGGCATTCCTAGGACTAAGGGACAACAGCCTTGCCATCAAGGGCATGAGAGGGAAGCTGCACCATTCCATAGCCGAGTTTCTATCGGATATCGGGCCGGAGGAAGAAAAAGAAGCACCTGTTCCGAGCACCGAAAGAAACGAACAAAAGAATGTGAAGATGCCAACAGCCCATGCCCCCGAGATGGGCGGCCCCAGCTGCTGCTTGAAACCATCCCTACTGCCACCTCCCAGCTCAGAAAAAGAGCATGGGAAAGAAGCAGCCACCCCACCAGCTGCACCCATCGGCCTGGAGGACAAAATAAAAGCCCTCCTGGAACAAACAAATCAGGCCGTGAAATCCTTAGAAAAGAGGATGACAGACATAGAACAACGCTCGTCTTTCCATAAATATCGAGACCCACCCACCCTCCCTGATGATGATGAGTAGGACATTCCAACCCCGCTGTTATCAAGACAGAACAACCAAGGCATCAAAGGTGCTGACAAACCCCAACCCGGAAGATGGACTGGCTTCATCCGTGATGCCATTCTCGAAGGGGATTGGGAGGCCAGCACTGTTGCTTGCCCTGTTCTGCACGATAGCAATGGGCCACCTCAATTTGAACAGCACAGTTGGAAAACCTTACAGCAAGCCAAGAAGACCCTAAGAGAGGGAGGATTAAAATCAGAGAGTGGTCAGGCCGTCCTGGATTGGCTCTTCACTGCTGACACCAATTGCCCCCACGACTGCCGCAATCTGGCCAGGTACCTGCTTACCCCCTCCCAGCAGATTGTCTGGGCCAAAGAATGGGAACGCCTGGCCCAAGCAGAGGCAAACCGCCCTCGAGCACCCGGGGATCCACTATCAGGGATAACCGCTGAGATGCTCACGGGCTCGGGACGATATGCAGATGTCCAAGTCCAGCTGCAGTTCCCGACCGTGCTCCACCACATTGCTGCGCCCCTAGCCCGTCGAGCCTTTTACGTGGTTCCAGAGCCTGCTCCAGTCCCTTCATTTACTGCCGTCAAGCAAGGGATGAATGAGCCTTTTCAACATTTTGTTGATAGACTCTGGCAGTCCATCATGGCTCAATCCGAGCTGGGAGCAGAGCAGAAGGAATCCATGTTTAAGCTGCTGGCGTTTGAAAATGCGAATCCGAGAATGAAGTCGCTGTTCTCTACTTTACCAAAAATGGCTGACGTCTCGGAGATGCTAGAGGTGGCTTCCAGGGCCACCCAAACACAACAAAACCAAGGCATGGCCAGTGCCTTTGCCGCCGCCCTGGAACCCACCCAAAAGCTCCTCGCGGCAGTGGCGCAAAAACTAGACAGAAGGGAAAATCGATACAGAAGGAGAAATCGATCAAGAAAATCCACCCCTGTCTGTTTCCGCTGTGGAGCCACAGGCCACTCAGCAAGAGCTTGCTCAGCCACAGTGTGGTGCGACCGATGCCAGAGAGACAACCACAACAACCTGGCATGCAGGTCTACAAAAAACGGAAGGCGCAGCGCGCCAGGCCCCCGCGCCATGACACAAGTAGCTGGGCCAGCGCTCTACACCAGCTCCCCGCCCCAGCCACAAGGGGAAGCCTGGGCATCGATGTGCCCTCAGCAATAGATGTCACGCTGACGACAACACAGGTTTACCGGATACCGACGGGAATTCATGGACCGATATACCAAGAAAATAGCACGGTTGGAGCCTTACTAATGGGCCGTTCTTCCACTGGAGTTGCAGGACTTATTGTGCTCCCAGGAGTTATAGATGCGGATTATACAGGGGAGATAATGATTACTTGCTTTACATTAACGCCCCCCCCCCGATAATCAAAGCAGGAACCCGGCTAGCACAACTGGTCCTCCTCCCAGAAATGAATTGTGGAAAGAACGCCCCCGTGGCACAAGGCAGTCAGGGCTTTGGATCTTCTGGAAGCACTCTGGTAACCTTAGTGCAACAGATGAAGACAAGGCCCATCGTTATTGTGAAGCTGACCGCTGGAAAAGAGGTCAAGACCCTTTCCATGATGATGGACACCGGGGCTGATGTTACAATAGTCAACCTTAATGTGTGGCCTCGTCATTGGAAACTTATCACTGCCCACGATGCCGTCCAGGGAATAGGTGGTGGTTCCACCCCCCTTCAGGCCCTTAAACCCGTGCAATTACAGTTTCCTGAAGGACAAACGGTAACCGTACGTCCCTATGTGTTGCCGTTACCAGGGCAACTTGGAGGGTTGGTTGGCAGGGAAGTGATGAGCCAACTAGGGGCTGTTCTCTCCATCCCCGAACCCATCCAACCCCCTCAACATTTTCAGTAAGGGCCACTGCAGAAGTGCCGCCAACTCCCAGACTGCAGTGGAAAACAGACACTCCTGTCTGGGTGGAGCAGCGGCCCCTATCCAAAGAGCGGCTAGAAATCGCCAGCCGTCTGGTAAAGGAGCAGCTGGATGCAGGACACATCCAGCCGTCTGTCAGTCCTTGGAACACGCCCATCTTCGTAGTTCCAAAAAAGACAGGAAAATGGCGACTATTGCAAGACTTGCGCAAGGTCAACAACCAGATGTGGCCGATGGGCGCCCTCCAACACGGGCTGCCACTACTCACAATGTTACCGAGAGGCTGGCACCTTCTGGTAATCGACCTTAAGGATTGTTTCTTCACCGTTCCCCTACATCCTGAAGACACAGCTCGCTTTGCCTTCACCATCCCTTCGATCAACAAAAGCGAACCTGCGAAGCGATACGAATGGGTAGTGTTGCCCCAAGGGATGAGAAATTCCCCAACGATATGCCAAATGTATGTGGCATGGGCACTCTCGCCGATCCGAAAAGAAATGCTGGAAACGCTAATATACCACTATATGGACGACATACTGCTTTGCCAGGAAGCCCCGTTCCCCGACAACTTTAGTCAAATATTGACCGACCAACTGAAGACAAAAGGACTAATAGTAGCTCCTGAGAAAGTGCAAACACAATCGCCCTGGAGCTACTTAGGGTGGCAAGTCACTCATGCCATGGTGAGACCGCAAAAACTAGAAGTAATAAGCTCGATTAAAACATTGAACGATGCCCAAAAGCTAGTGGGCGAGCTTCAATGGGTTCGACCCGTTATAGGTCTCACCAACGCGGACATCCACCCCTTTTTGTCTCTATTGCGGGGTACGCAACCAGATGCGTTAGTGGACTGGACCGAGAACCATACCAATGCGTTAAAACGGGTTGTCCACAAACTGGCAACCGTCTTTGCAGATCGTCGAGATGCCACCCAAGCCATCGGAGTCTGGGTATGTAATCACCCTTCGTTCCGATTCGCACTGCTGTTACAGGATTTTAATTGGCAAAAGGAAAATGGGGAACACCACCATGACAACCGTGACAAAAAGCACAATCAGAGCTCTCAGAAATCAGATTCGATAGACAACTTGGAATGGCTATTTCCACCACACACGGCCCAGAAAGGTATCTGGCAACAAACTGAGATAACGGCATTCCTGATACAAAAGGGATGACAGCGTTGCCTTGAAGTAGATGGTCAAGAGCCAGGATGGATCAGCATCCCTATCAAAACAATGGATTTTGATTGGTGGCTGCAACGCTCTACACCTCTACAACTCGCCTTGTTCGAATACCTAGGGGAAATCCGTCATGGAGGCCCAAAACACAGGCGCCTACAGGCCATCAGCCAGGATGGCATTGGATAGAGCGACCGATTGTTTCAGAGCGCCCAGTGCCTGGTATCACAGTGTTCACTGATGCCGGAAAAAGGTCGAAAACGGCTGCCTGCGTATGGCAGGGTAAGGGACAGTGGAAGCAACATTTGATTCTGGGCACCGACAAAGAAAACCTGCAGACTCTGGAACTACTGGCTATCATTTGGGCCTTAACACAATGGCGACGTGTCCCTCTTAACATCGTCTCCGACTCGCAATATGCGGTAGGAGTGGCGAACAGTATCGAGGATGCTCTTGTCAAGCCAGTACAAAACCAGCGGCTATTGGAGCTCTTTCTTACATTACAGCGTGTGCTGAAAACTCGCACACAACCGTGCTGCATCTTGCACATCCGCAGCCATAAAACGTCCTTGGGCCTAGGTGAAGGAAATGCAAGGGCTGACTCCCTGGTCAGCCTAGGATTACAGGGTCCCGTAAGTCAGTTCGCGAAGGCTCAAAACAGCCATTCCCTATTCCATCAAAATGCCAGGGCGTTGAAGCGCATGTTTGCAATTCCATGGGAAGATGCAAAAGGGATTGTTAAAGCATGCCCTCAGTGTGCACAATTTGGCCCTGCCCTAGGAGTGGGAGGGAGTCAATCCATGAGGGCTGCAGGCGGGAGAGATCTGGCAGATGGATGTCACCCACATCCCAGAATTCGGACGACTCAAATATGGCCACGTAACGATAGACACCTTTTCGGGCATGCTCTGGGCAACAGCTCAGACAGGGGAGAAGGCTCTACATGTGGTCCGTCACCTGACCAATTGCTTTGCTGTTATGGGTGTCCCTCAAGTAGTAAAAACCTACTGCTGTCCTACAGGACCTGTTATTTAATTTGCTGAGTAATGCAAAGGCAAAAGGAGGTCCTTCTAAAAAGAAGGCTGCTCGAGTATCCAGTGTGGAGTTGACCAATCCAAATATTCTGGTGACTCAAGATCCCTATACATCAGGTGTGAGTAATGGGGATGCAAACTTCAGTAATGCACGTACTGACAATGTTGTATGTGCTCAAGGTTAGAGGTGCCCTGCCTCCAGCCAGGTGGAGGAGATGGACAACCAAATTTATTGGATTGTGTGGATTCGATGGCCTGGCACATTGGAGCCACAAAAGTATAAAGCCTTGGTGGACACTGGTGCACAGTGCACCCTAATGCCATCGAATCATAAAGGTACAGAATCTGTCACTATTTCTGGAGTGACGGGGTGGGGGGGGTAGGTGTCTAAAGAACTGAGTATTGTAAAGGCTGATGTGAGCCTCACTGGAATAAAGGGGCATAAACACCCGATAATGACTTGTCCAGATGCTCCGTGCATCCTTAGCATAGACTACCTCAAGGGAGGTGATTTCGAGGACCCAAAAGGGTACCGGTGGTTCTTTGGTACTGCAGCTATAAAGGCTGAGAATGCAGGATGGCTGCATGCTTTGTTTGGCCTTTCAGATAAATCCTTTGTAGTGGGGTTGCTGAGAACTATAAACCAGCGGGTGCCAGTTGCTACTTCAATAGTGCATCGAAGACAATATCGCACCAAGAGAGGTGCTTTGATCCCCATTCACAAGCTGATCCGACAACTAGAGAGCCAAGGAGTGATCGGCAAGACTCACTCACCCTTCAACAGTCCTGTATGGCCAGTGCAAAAGCCTAATGGAGAGTGGAGGCTGACAGTGGACTATCGTGCCCTGAATGAGGTTATGCCACCACTAAGTGCTGCTTTGCCGGACATGCTAGAACTTCAGTATGAGCTGGAGTCAAAGACAGCCAGGTGGTATGCTACTATTGACATTGCTAATGCAATTTTTGCTATTCCTATAGCACCAGAATGCAGAGCACAATTTGCTTTCACCTGGAGAGGTGTCCAGTACACTTGGAATCGACTGCCTCAGGGGTGGAAACACAGTCCTACCATCTGCCATGGACTGATCCATGAAACCCTGGAAAAGGGTGGAGCTCCAGAACATCTACAGTACATCGATGACATCATTGTGTGGGGTGACACAGCAAAAGAAGCCTTTGAGAAAGGTAAGAAGATAATTGAAACCCTTCTAGAGGCTGGTTTTGCTAATAAAAGGAGCAAGGTCAAGGGACCTCCGCAAGAGATACAGTTTCTGGGAGTTAAGTGGCAAGACGGACGTCGCCACATCCCAATGGACGTGATCAACAAAATAACAGCTATGGCCCCACCAACTACCAAAAAAAAACCTCAGTCCTTGGGCCCTTGGACCAATTCAAACAGGGCCAGACATTAAAAATGTGCTCTACACCGGAGATGGAGGTGATGGTCCTACATGGAGCCTCTGGCAGTAAGCTCCAGGAGAGACTCGAGGCCGACCTCTAGGATTTGGGGGTAGAAACTACAAAGGCTCCGAAGCCAACTACACAGCCACTGAAAAAGAGATCCTGGCTGCATACGAAGGAGTTAGAGCTGCTTCAGAAGTGATTGGTACTGAAGCACAGCTCCTCCTGGTGCCACGATTACCTGTACTGGGTTTTATGTACACAGGTAGAGCATCTTCCCTTCATCATGCTACCGATTCTACCTGGAGTAAATGGATTGCTTTACTCTCACAGAGAGCTAGGATAGGAAGACTCGATCGTCCAGGAATTGTAGAAGCAATAACAGACTGGCCAGAAGGCACACACTTTGGAATGCCACCAGAAAAAGTGGTAAAACGGGCTGAAGAAGCCCTACCATACGACCAACTACCAGAGAATGAGAAAAAAATATGCTCTTTTCGCTGATGGATCCTGTCATCAGGTAGGAGGCCGTCGAAGGTGGAAAGCTGCTGTATGGAATCCTACACAACTAGTTGCAAAAACAGATGAAGGAGAGGGTGAATCAAGTCAATTTGCAGAGGTGAAAGCCATCCAATTGTCTGTGGACATTGCTGACCAAGAAAAGTGGCCGAGACTTTATCTCTATACTGACTCATGGATGGTAGCAAATGCCTTATGGGGTTGGTTAAAGCAGTGGAAGCAAAACAACTGGCAACGTAGAGATAAACCTGTCTGGGCTGCTGAACTGTGGAAAGGCATTGCTGCTTGGTTAGAGAAACTTGATGTAAAAGTACATCATATATATGCCCACGTACCTTCCTATCGAGCTACTGAGGAACATCAAAACAACCACCGAGCAGATGAGGCTGCTCAAGTGTTCCAAATAGATCTGGACTAGGACCATAAAGGTGAACTGCTTTTAGCTAGATGGGCCCACAGTGCTTCAGGTCATTAAGGCAGGGATGGAACATATCGATGGGCTTGTGACCGAGGGGTGGATTTATCTTTGGACGCTATTGCACGGGTTATCCACGATTGTGCTGCAATTAAGCATGCTAAAAGGTTGAAACCTCTGTGGTATGAAGGGAGATGGTTAAAATATAGGTATGGGGAGGCCTGGCAAAACGACTGTATCACACTGCCTCAAACCCTCCAGGGTAAGCGCTATGTGCTGACAATGGTGGAGGCAAGTGCAGGATGTCTGGAAACATATCCTGTGCCTCATGCCACAGCCCGGAACACCATCCTGGGCCTAGAGAAACAAGTCTTGTGGTGATATGGTACACCAGAATTGAACCAGATAATGGAAGTAATTTCAAAAACAGTCTTATAAATAACTGGGCAAAGAACATGGTATTGAGTGGGGATACCATATCCCCTATCATGCACCAGCCTCAGGTAAAATTGAAAGGTACAATGGACTGTTAAAAACTACCTTAAAAACAATGGGTGGTGGAACCTTTAAAAACTGGGACAAGCACTTGGCAAAAGCCATCTGGATAGATTACTCCAGGGGTTCCATCATCAGTCGAGCTGGTCCTGCTTGTTCAGACCTTCTACACACGTTAGATGAGGACAAAGTGCCTGTGGTACATTAAAAGATTCTGATAGGGAAGACAGTTTGTGTTTTTCCTGCCTCGGGCAAATGCAGGCACACCTGGTCCCATTCAGACACCTCCCCTGATGAGTGTGTCATTGTTATATTCACTTCCTTGTTTTGCCTTATATGGTTTAAAAGAATCTAAAGATGTGGAAGGTTGGAAACTCTAAAGCTTGGAAAAAGTAGTGACCTGGTGGATCTGGTGATGAGATCGTAGCTCTGGTAAAAACTCTTCTCACACTGGGAGCAGCTTTAGGGTCATTCACCCCTATGAAGGCGCTGATGTCTCAGCAAGTGGGAGCTTTTCCTGAAGCTCTTGGAACAGTGGGGACACGAGTAGGGTTTCTCCCCTGTGTGGATGAGATGATGCCTGATGACATCAGAGCTCCTGGAAAAGCTCTTCCCAGTCGGGACATTCGTAGGGACATTCACCCGTATGGATCCGTAGGTGTTGGGTGAGACCCGAGCTGGCTGTGAAGCCCTTCCCACACTGGGGACATGTATAGGGTTTTTCCCCAGTGTGGACATGTTGGTGATGAATCCAGGAGGTGCTATTGCTGAAGTCTTTCCCGCAGTGTGTGCAGGGATACAACTTCTCTCCTGTATGGATGCGGTGATGGCGTGATAAATTGGAACTCCGGGAAAAATTCTTCCCACACTCCAGACACTAATAGGGTTTCTCTCCTGTAGGGATGCGGTGATGCTCAAATAAACTGGAACTCCAGGTAAACTCCTTCCCACACTCCAGACACTTATAGGGTCTCTCTCCTGTGTGGATGTGGTGATGCTGTGATAAATTGGAACTCTTGGAAAACTCCTTCCCCCACTCGGAACATTTCATAGAATCATAGAATTGGCTGGGTTGGAAGGGACCTCAGAGATCATCGAGTCCAACCCTTGAACCACCGTTGCGGTTGCTAGACTATGGCACTGAGTGCCACATCTAGTCTCTTTTTAAATATCTCCAGGGACGGAGAATGTAGATACGAAGGTGGTATGCATAGACAGTGCAAAACCGATGGAGACAAGCTGTTTGTCATACAAACCGTGGGATAAACATAGTCCCGAGCTATGCTAGATAAGTACGGAATTTCCTGAATATGCAGCCCCCTGATTGTGAGATTGTCTTGAAGGGATTAGTGATGTAGATAAGGTGCGATTTCTTTCCTTGGGTAAATCACCATTGTAAAATAGTGGGATAAGAAAAGGTATATAACTGCATGTAAGGATACGAATAAACGGATTTAGTTTGCATCAAACTGTTGTCCCCGTCCTTGCTGCGGCAAAATGGTGACCCCGGACGTGATTCGGGAAGAATTCTGCTGAAGAAGCAGCCGGCCAGCAGGTCTCCGAGAACGTTGAATTTGAGGCTGAAAGAAGCCTGGACGAGGGCGGCCGCCCGTCTGCACCTCCTCGCGTTTGGCAGGTGAGCTCGGAGAAACGAAGTCATGGGTAATCAAAGTTCCCATGAAGAACAGGACGTTTATAGACTTATGAGAGAACTGTTGCTTAAGCAACAGAAAGAAATCTCGGATCATGCACTTAAACTCATTTTAAAATGGGTCCGCGATAAATTCCCAGGTACTTCTGCTGTTACTATCTTTGAATCTGAATTGTGGGATAAAGCGGGAGTTCGTTTATGGGACCTGAGTACGCGAGGGGATCATGAAGCACTTAAACTCCTATTTCCCTGGCGGACAGTATTTGAAGGGATTAAAGCACGAGAATCGGAGCGAGCAGACACTTCTGCCGCTTCTGCCGTTCCCAGCGCCCTCCCCCACCAGAGGGAAGAGCGCGGGAAGACGCTCCCCCTGCCAGAACTGTAGCCAAGGTAACCAGACCGGATTCGCCGAGCGACGATCCGTTCGAGCCTGATCCTTTCGATCCAGGATCAGATCTAACTCCCGATTATTACGATCCATACGCTGTATGGGCTGCTATTAAAGAGCAGGCTTTAGATGCAGGAGAAATTGACATGGCTATAGCTATCAGTGTGCCCCCACGTCCTGCGCAGCGACGGCACAAAAGAGGTAATCCCTTTGTCGCTCCCGTGATATATCCAGCGAGGGGACAACCCCAGTGGTCGGCTCTCAGTTTTTCCATCACTAAAGAGCTACGCAGGGTAGCTGTGGAAAACGGACTCGGATCTCATTATTTCGCGGGGTTGCTGGAATCGGTCTGTGAAGGTCATGTCCTTACGCCATATGATTTAAAAACCTTAGCCCGCTTGCTGCTAAATCCCTCACAATATGTACTCTGGGAGTCTAACTGGAGACATGGGGTGGAAAAACTGACTCAGCGGTATGCAGCAGGGGATAACCCAGCACTGCAGGCTTTAACGGTCGATCACCTCATGGGGGCTGGGCAGTTTACCGATCCTGCAGCCCAGGCAAGAGACATTCCAAGAAATTCCCTGCTAGATACCACCCAGGAAGCTAAAAGAGCTTTTTTGAAAATTCCAGATGCTAGCAAACCTCAGAAAGCTTTTACAAGCATAATACAAGGACCGAAAGAGCCCTATATGGAATTTATATCCAAATTGCAGCAAGCACTGGAAAAGCAGATAGATAATGTTGACGCCAGAAATATTCTGCTACTTAAATTGGCTGTAGAAAATGCCAATGCCGATTGCAAACGGCTCCTTAAGTCTCTGCCAAAATCCGACCCTACCCTGGTGGAAATGATGGAAGCTTGCAACCGCTTCGGCACCCCCGATTATAAATATGAGACAATGGCGGCTGCCTTTGCCTCAATGCAGGGGCTGGGACACAAATTTAAAAATGCCCCCGTATGTTATGGGTGTGGCCAAGTCGGTCATTTGAAAAAGAACTGTCATAAAACAAAAAATCCGCAAAATATCCCCGTGTGCAGCAAATGCAAAAAGGGTCGGCACTTGATAAGCCACTGCCATTCCAAATTCAATAACTAAGGGCAACCGCTCCAGCCGCAGGGAAACTATTATCGCAGCGCGGCACGACACCGCGCGCAGACACAAGTTCCTCTGTCGTATCAAACCCCATCGGCTCAGCAGTCATTTCAAACATACCCGATGCAGCAATATCCAGTTCTCAATGCGCCACAGCAAGTGACCTCGCTCTTACAAGAGCAACAGCACGGAGCGCCGGACTGGATTTATCGACCCGGTTCACAGTGATTCTTGCCGACCCCTCGGTGCATATAATCGATACTTTATTTCAAGGGCCTCTTCCGTCCGGGACTATGGGTCTTATTGTGGGTCGGTCATCAAGTACTTTTAGTGGTCTTTTTGTTTTACCAGGAGTCATCGACAACGATGCATTAGAAATAAAAATAATGGCTTGGACGCCTACCCCACCCTGCAAAATACCCGCTAAAAGCAAAATAGCATAATTGGTGTTGTTGCCTTTAAATATTGATTTTTTCCCCTCAGATGTCACGCGGCAGGGCGCCTTCGGATCTACAGGCTGCCCGCAAATATACTGGACACATGCGATCTCAAAGGACAGACCATTGAAACAATGTAAACTTAAAAATGGGTGTCAACAAGTTGTGTTAACAGGTCTTATTGACACAGGCGCCGATGTTACCGTAATCTCCCAAGCTAAGTGGCCACGCCAGTGGAATGTAACTCGCACTGCACAGCCATTAGCAGGAATAGGGGGAATTGGTAACAGTTACCAGAGTGAAGATGTTATTCAAATCATTGGTCCTGAGAACAGGGTAGCTAGTACTCGACCCTTTGTATTGCCAGTACCATTGAATCTGTGGGGAAGGGATGTTCTATCACAATGGGGATTGCATTTAGAAACGGTTTTTTAACGAGGGTCACTGATGAAGGGCGTGAAATTCCACAATTAACCTGGAAAACACAGGAGCCAGTGTGGGTGAATCAGTGGCCCTTATCAGAAGAAAAACTCACCGCCCTAGAACAATTGGTACAAATTCAATTAAAAAAGGGACATGTAGTTCCAACTTTCAGTCCGTGGAATACTCCTGTTTTTGTAATTAAGAAAAAATCAGGTGGTTGGAGATTATTGCAAGATTTACGAAAAATTAATGCTGTTATGGAGCCAATGGGAGCGTTACAACCAGGTCTCCCTTCACCAACAATGATCCCGCGGGAATGGAATTTGATTGTTATTGATTTAAAAGATTGCTTTTTTGATATTCCTTTACATCCTGATGCTGAACCTAAGTTTGCCTTTTCTGTGCCTAGCCTTAATATGGGAGCACCTCTTAAACGCTACCATTGGACGGTTTTACCTCAGGGCATGAAAAATAGCCCCACAATCTGCCAGTGGTATGTTGCCAAAATATTGGCCCCAGTACGTCTTGAATTTCCAACTGTAATATTGTATCATTATATGGATGACCTATTAATTGCTGCTGCCACTGAGGGTGATTTACAAAAAGCAATAGAATCTGTGTTAACTGCCATCGATCAGGCAGGCTTGAAAGTCTCACCAGAAAAAATTCAAAAACAAACCCCCTGGAATTATCTCGGGTGGAAAATTACCAGTCATTCCATAATTCCGCAAAAGCTATCTATTAATACTCAGATAGCCACACTGCATGATGCTCAAAAACTTTTGGGATCTATTAATTGGTTGAGACCCCTTCTGGGTATTTCAAATTCTGAATTGGCTCCTCTATTCAATCTTCTTAAAGGAGACGCGGACTTAATGGCTCCCAAACACCTCACACCCTCTGCGGAATTAGCATTACAAAGAGTTTGCAGGGCCATCGAACAGAGGCAAGCCTCTCGGTGGGACCCTGATTTATTCTTTCAATTAATAATTTTAGAGGACGGTGTAAAATATTGTGGCATGATTTTTCAGTGGGACACCACGCTTACAGATCCATTGTTGATTTTAGAGTGGATTTTCCTGCCGAATCAATCCTCTAAAACTATTTTACAGCGACCAGAGATGTTTTCTCAAATCATTATTGTTGCCTTTCGGTTAAAGGCACGACCTGGTTCTGGGGTAGCACGCGGTTGCGAGGTAGTCAGACGCCGAGGTGGGGTGAGGAGCCAAGAGAGCCAAGAGAGAGAGTTTATTGCCACATGGCAAGGGTTTAAATAGACGCGCCTTGTGCCTTGTTGCCTATCTTCCGCCGTGTCACAGCTCACATCCTATTGGCTACAGGGGGAGGGGCCTCTGACTTCCCGTAACATCGCGAGATCTTCCGAGCGCCAGGCCCTATCTAACCACATTTCCCCCCTCCCTATGCCCAATAGATTAAAATATAATCACAAAAATATACTTATAATGTTAGTTAAAAATCCTTAAATTACATGATTGTCATCATTTAGTGCAAATCTTAAAGACACGTGCAAAATTATATCCCTTATCCCTGAGTTAAAAACTTAAGGCACCACAAGTGAATGGAGGTTAGAATAAGTTAGTAAGACATAAAAAGTAAAATCTGAGGTAGTTTGTGTCTATCTGAGTAGCACAATAGGAATGTCCGCCTTTGTACGAGATCTGCAGGCGTGGGTGCTTGAGATGTGGACGGGGGGGTTGCTGGCATGTCTTCTCCTGCCACCGGAAAACGCGGATTGCGAGGGCGCCCAATGATGCAGTTCTGTGGACAAAAACTAAGAATCGTCATTAGTTTCATCCCGAAGGTCCGGTTTAATGGATTTAAGCGGACACCACTTAACTTGACCATCTTTTTTGATCGCAGCGTAACCTCGCCCCGTTAGCACTAATCTCCACCCCTTTTCCCATTCTCCTAACTCATTTCTGACCACAATTAATGGGCCCTCCTCCATCGCTCGAGTGGCCCAGTGTTTTTGGGCGGGGCTATTCACCTCCTCGCCCCTGGGGAATTGATTTAGTGCTAGTAGGGCGGTCGCTAGCAAGCGAGCCTGGTCTCCCGAAGGAATAACGTTGGTAAGACCTTCTGATCTAGCCAAGACCTCTAGTTTAGATTTCAAGGTCTGATTTGCCCGTTCGACAATGGCCTGTCCTGTGCTATTATATGGAATGCCGTGTATCAAAGTAATGCCCCATTTTTGGGCGAAAGGTTGGACAGATTTAGATACAAAATTTGGACCGTTGTCTGTCTTGATTCGACTAGGGACACTGAGCCACGCCATGGCCGTCAGCCAATGCTGAATGGTTGCCTTGGAATCAGTCTTAAGGTGTTGGGTGGCAACAATCATCCCACTATACGTATCTACAGTCACTGCTAACCACGCTCGGGGTTTTAGCAGCGGGCAGAGTGTGAAATCTGTCTGCCACACCTCCGAGGCTTTTAGACCTCTGGGGTTCACACCACTAGACCACAGTGGCGCTTTTTGACAGTGGGGACATGTGGCTACCACATGTTTTGCGTCAGCGGTTGAAATCCCACATCTCTTTGCTAACGCTTTGGCACCAATGTGGAGAGACTCATGTAGCTGTCGGGCGTCTCTCAGTGTCCACAGTCCTTTCGCAGCTGCATCCGCTTTGTCGTTGCCGGTTTGGAAAAAGCCTTTAATTGGGTTGTGGCTGTTTACATGGATAACCGAGATAGTACCCTTTCGGGAAGAGAGAGCGTCTTCCAGCATCAGAGCAGCTGTAGATGTTGGCACGCCGGGCCCTGACATGGCCAAGCAAAGTCTGGCCACAAACATTGAGTCTGTCACGATATTAAGGTGTTCTGCCGGGAACAGTCCGCATGCCAGTACTACAGCCGCTGCTTCCAGCTGCTGAACTGAAAGAGCATGATCAGTCATTTTAACGCAGTGCCATTTGTCTCCTACTTGCCACACCGCTGCTGCGGTTGAAGTCGCTGAAGAGGCGTCTGTGAATACTGTCGGTCCTGGTTGAGGTCGGTCCATGACCTTCTGCGGAAGGTCGATGTCAACAACTGTCAGCATCTGGGTCCAAGGGGGCTTTGAGGCATACCGGATTTCTCCACCAAATCCGACGAGGGCTATGGCCAGATGCTCTGACATTGCCCCTGATCGCGTTGGGAGCTGTTTACGGAAAGGTAGATGTATCCTGGCGGGCTCGATGCCTAGGTGTCTCAAGGCTAGTTTTCTGCCCTTCATTATAAGGTTGCCAAGGCATTCGATTCCTGGGGAGAAAGCACGTGATGGTTTTCCCATGACTACCCACTGTATCGGTCGGGCTTTTTCAGGAGGGCCTTGAGCCAGTGCTCCTACTCCCCCCTCTTTTGTAAAGTGGACATACAGGTCGAGTGGAATATTAGGATTCCACCTGGCGAGCGTGCTCGACGACATCTGTTGTTCAATGAAGTCAAGGGAATTTGTTGCTTCCGCCGTCAGGGTTTTCTGCTCCCATGGATTCTTCCCTTTCAGGAGATCATACAGGGGGGTCATAGTTTCAGGTGGGATCAGGATGATATTTCGCAGCCACTGCAGGGACCCCACCAGCTGCTGTACGTCGTGGAGGGTTTTGATATCCCGGCGAATTTTCATCTGCGGAGGGCTCACGTGAGAGCTTGTGATCTCCACTCCCAGGAAACTTACACAAGGTCCCTTTTTGATCTTTGCACTTGCGATTTCGAACCCATTCGCTTTTAGGGTCTCCGAAACCGTTGACACCAGTTGGTCCACCTGCTTTGCTGTGGGTGCGGCGATCAAAATGTCATCCATGTATTGGATGATGGTTGCCGTTGGGTCGCTGCGTCGAGCCGGTACTAATGCTCGGTCCACTGTGATTTGGCAAATGGTGGGTGAGTTGATCATCCCTTGTGGAAGCACCTTCCACTGGAAGCGTAAGTTTGGGCGATGACTGTTTGGAAGCACGACAGAAAAAGCAAATCGCTCTTTGTCCTCCTCGTGTAGAGGTATCGAAAAGAAACAGTCCTTAATGTCCAGAACAGCACAGGGTTGTCCCTCTGGCACCATAGAGTTCATGGGCAGCAATGTTTGGACAGGACCCATAGGTTGAATCCTTTTATTCACTTCACGTAGGTCGTGGAGAAGACGGAATCCCTCACCCGTTCGTTTGGGTATGACGAACACTGGGGTGTTCCACGGGCTGGTAGATGGCTCTATATGGTCTCGGTGCAGTTCACGGTCTATTAGTTCAAGGAGGGCATCCATTCGAGGCTTTGATAGGGGCCACTGCTCGACCCACACCGGATCGGTCGACTTCCATTTCAGCTTTATTGGTGGAAGCGGATGCACGGCAGTGGCCCTTACGGTAAATTTGTTACCCTGGCTTTCAATAGGGCTAGCGCATCTCTACCCAGCAAGGGTGGGACTCCTGACATGACGTATGGGAATAACGTAATGGTCTTCTCCAGTCCTTTCTCGGTATGAATTGTGATCGCTATTGGCTGGGCGCTTTTCGAAGCTCGGGTTAGTCCTCCAACTCCTCCTACCATGGGGGCGTCTTCCAGCTGCCAGCTCGGGGGCCAGCTTGTTTCAGGAAAGACAGTGACATCGGCTCCTGTGTCGATCAGGAAAGGAACCTTAATGGTGATACTGTTGGGGGTATTGTATAGAGAGCACAACCCCCATACCACTGGCGGGTTATCACATTTTACTGCCAGGGCCACCCTGGGGTCTCGTCCCCAAGGGGTGCTCCTTGTTGCTGAGGCAGGGACGGATTCGGTTGGGTCGCCGGTTGGACTGTCAGGTTGGCAGCTCCTTGGGTGTGTAGCAGGTTCGGGGGCGCCTCGCCCCACCCAGGGTTGGTGTAATTGAGCTGCGGGTTTGAGGGTGCTTTGCCCCATCCAGGGTTGGCGTAGTTGGGCCGTCCCGTGTTCCAGGCGGGAGAGGGCTTCACACGGCCCGGGTGTCCTCTCCCCCCCCCGTTTCCCTGGACATTAGCCTCGCAGTTCTTAGCAGAATGTCCTTTCCTGCCACAAGTCCAGCACGCTCCCCTAGGCCGGGTCTTGTGTTGGGGGGGTGCTGTTGGTTGGACCGCTACCTGGGGACAGGTTGCCGCAATATGGCCCGCTTGGCCACATTTAAAACATGCCATTACAGAGGCCAGTGCATGAACAGCTGCCTGAACTGGGGATAGATGCTCTTCGTTCACAACATGCTTGATCATGCCCGCGAGAGATGACCCTGCTGGCAGTGATCGCAGGATTTCTCTGGTTGTTGAGTTACATTGCTGCCGTATGCACTCAGTGAGAACTGGACCTTTGGCTTCTGCTGGCAGGGATGAAGAGTCGATCGCTGCTTGTAGACGATCCACAAATTGCGTGAAGCCTTCGTTCTCTTCTTGTTTCATTGAAGCCCATGGTGGCGGCTTGGCAACAGTTCTAGAAACTGCACGAATAGCTTCTCTAGCAGCGCATGTGGTCGTCATTACCTCATGAGGCCGTAAACCTTGAGCTTGTGCCTGGGGGGTAACCAAGGCTGGGTCTACGCCCATCAGTCGCTGCAGGGTGGAGCCATGTAGCGGATGGTCTGCCCCAGTTACTTCGGCTAGCTTCCTTACACAATTGTCTTCCCATTCCTGCCTGAAGAGAATCATGGCTGTCCCGTCGAAAATGAGTCTACTGATAAACTTTATGTCAAATGGGAGCATGTCGTTTCCCCCAAAAAGCCCGTCCATAAGGGTGGAGACCATAGCAGAATTCAGTCCTTTATCTGCAATGGCTTTAACAATTGTTTGGATGTCCTTAGGGTTAACCGGTGAGTGAACCCTTTGTCCCCCGTCTGTGACCCAGACTGGGAATGCTAGTGTGTCCGGGATCCAAGCGGCGCAAGCTTTTTGTATTTCCTTCCAGTCTGTAAGTGAAGGTTTTTGCGTTTCCGCTTCTTTTATATTAGGGGTGCAAGTACCCTCCTTTTCTCGTTTTGAGTCAGCCATGGGCGACTTATCCCGTGTAGTCCCTGATCTGGATTTGGAATTTGAGCGGATACGGTACTCGTAATTCGGGCTCTGGCTCCTTCTGTGTTCCCTGTGGTCAGGCGGGCTGTGGCTCCGCCTACTACCTGTGGGGGCAGGGGAGCTCCAGCGCCGCCCATTCCCCCTGTGGGCAGGTGGGCTGTGGCTCCACTTGCTACCTGAGCGAGTGGGGGAGCCCCGGTCCCACCCTTTCCCCCTGTGGGCAGGTGGGCTGTGGCTCCGCCCACTACCCACGCGGGTGGGGGAGCTCGGGCTCCGCCCATCTCTTTTGTGCGCGTAGGGGCTGTGGCCCTGCCCCCTACCTGAGCGGGTGGGGGAGCCCCGGTCCCGCCCACTTCCCCCATAGGTGGGAGGGCTGTGGCCCCGCCTACCACTTGAGCGGGTGGGGGAGCCCCAGTCCCACCCACTCCCCCCATGGGTGGGTGGGCTGTGGCCCCACCCACCACCTGGGTGGGTGGGGGAGCCCCGGTCCCACCCACTCCCCCCATGGGTGGGTGGGCTGTGGCCCCGCCCACCACCTGGGCGGGTGGGAGGGCTCGGGCTCCGCCCACCACCCTTGCGTGTGCGGGGGCTGTGGTTCCACCCGCTGCCTGGGCGGGCGGGTGGGCCTCGGTCCCACCCACTCCCCCGGTGGGTGGGCGGGGTCTGGCTCCGCCCACTACCTGGGCGGGCAGGTGGGCTTCGGCCCCGCCTGCTCCCCCGGTGGGTGGGCGGGCGGAGGAGCTCCGGCCCCGCCTGCTCCCCCGGTGGGTGGGCGGGGTTTGGCTCCGCCCACGCTCTGGGCGGGCGGAGGAGCTCCGGCCCCGCCTACTCCCCCGGTGGGTGGGCGGACTGTGGCTCCATCCACGCCCCGTACGAGCACGTGCGCTCTGGTCCCACGTGTTTTCCCTGTGGGCATTTTTTATTTCCTCATCAGGACGTTTATTTGGATTTTCGTTGCGACTAATTCTTGGCCCCTCGCTCGCACTTCTTTCCCATTTCCAAGCGTCCCCACCGCCCTCATTCCACCCGGGCTCTTTCCCCTTTTCCGGGCATGCATTTACTGAAGCCGGCGCTCCCTCCCCGCCCCCATCGGGTGCACTCGCGCCCTACCCCATCCCCTGCTGCTCGGTGTTGTGTGGGGCGTACGGCGGTGGTCTCGCCCAAAACCCTTCCGCGGCAGTCCTGGCTTCCTCAGCCAGCCCGTCCCAGACGGACCTTGCCCGGTCTCGGTCCTCTGGTGGGGGTGCAGCAGGTGGGGGGAAGCGGCAGGCAGCATGTTTGGGGAAGTACCGTCCGCCCGCTCCCTCCCCCGGCCCCCCTCCGCCTCCCTCGGTCGCCAAGCCGCTGTTTGGCGTGGGGCCGGCGCAGCCGCCGGCGGGCTGGCCGGGTGCGGGAGGGCAGCAGCTCGGGCACCCCCCCGTCCCCTCCTTCAGGCAGTCGCAGGCAGGAGGCATGCTGCGGGTGGGCAGCGGGCAGGATGTGTCCTGCCGTCCCGCGGGACTCAGGGACCTGGGACAGCGGGGCGAGGGCTCGCGGCCGCGGGATGGGGACCCGGCCCCGCGGCAAGGCGAATCAGCGCGGCTGGGGGGGGACGCAGTGCGGCGACGCGGGGAAACGGCGCGGTTAGGGGAGCTGGTGCGGGAGGACTGGGCCTCAGCACGTGGGCACGGGGACTCGGCGCGGCAGGGTGGGGGTTTGGGGTGAATTTCGCTTTCCTGGAGGACCTCAGGCCCTGCAGAGTCACCGACCTCTGGTGGGCGCGGGGTCTGCGTGGCCGCTCCGACCCCCAGCTTCGGGACGGCCAGCAAGCAGTCCCTCGCGGCTTTCCAGGTCTCTTGTTCCTGCATGGCCTTCTGCAAAGCCTGCAGGACTTTCCCCCACGCTTTCAAATTCTTCGCGCTACCCGAAGACATTGTCTCGTCGGCTAACGCTGCCGTGCATTTAGGCCACACCTCTGGGTGGAGGATATCCACCGGCTGCTCAATTATCCCTAACTGTATTAACCTCGGAACCGCGAGTTTAAAATCGTTCGTCTTACAATCAACACCCCATTGCTTATGCATTTGCGATACGACCTTAATAAGGGCTTCCATCCTCCCTTGTCGGTCTGGTCTGAGCTCGAGTCGGGACAGCACTCTTCCGTCGACTCCGGGCTGGGACCCCAAAATTCTCCGTCTGTCTCCGGGCCTGGATCCGTTCTCCGTCGACCCCCTGACCTGGATCTAAACTTGCACTGACTGTCTGCCCTTAATCAAAATTCTCCATCAGTCTCCGGGCCTGGATCCGTTCTCCGTCGACCCCCTGACCTGGATCTAAACTTGTACTGACTGTCTTCCCTTAATCTCCGGGCCTAGAGCGAAATTCCTTCGACCCCCTGATTGGGAGCTTGTCACACTGCCTTAACTGCTGAGCGGACTCTGCCACTCCTACGATAGCTTTAAACTTTACCTTGCTGCCTTGCTTGTTCCCGGGTTTTGGCACCACTTGTTGCCTTTCGGTTAAAGGCACGACCTGGTTCTGGGGTAGCACGCGGTTGCGAGGTAGTCAGACGCCGAGGTGGGGTGAGGAGCCAAGAGAGCCAAGAGAGAGAGTTTATTGCCACATGGCAAGGGTTTAAATAGACGCGCCTTGTGCCTTGTTGCCTAACTTCCGCCGTGTCACAGCTCACATCCTATTGGCTACAGGGGGAGGGGCCTCTGACTTCCCGTAACATCGCGAGATCTTCCGAGCGCCAGGCCCTATCTAACCACACATTATGAAAGCCAGAGAGCGACTGTTTACTCTTTCTGGCAGATCTTTCTCTACAATTTATATGCCTGTTACTGAATTGTATCTTTCTTTTCTTCTACAGAATTCACTTCCTTTTCAGATTGCCGTACAGGACTTCACGGGACAATTTTCAAATCATTTTCCTCCACATAAACTCTTTCGATTGTCCTTTTCCCTTGCAGAAGTTCCAAAGAGAAGTGAAATTCCTTTACAGGCAATTACTGTTTTTACAGACGGTTCAGGTATCTCTCATAAAGCTGCAATTGTATGGAGAGACCCTGAAACCAAGGACTGGCAATCTGATATCACCTTTCACCCAGGTTCTCTTCAGCTTGTTGAATTAGCAGCCGTGACTAGAGCCTTTTTTCTTTTCAGTAACCAACCTTTAAATATTATTACAGACTCAGCTTATGTAGCAGGTATTGTGCTTCGAGCAGAATCTTCAGTCCTAAGAGACATTTCCAACTTGCAACTGTATAATCTGCTCAGAGCACTGATTGATCTTATCAACAAACGGCAACACGCCTTCTTTATTATGCATATCAGGTCTCACACGTGCCTCCCAGGCTTTGTAGCCGAAGGAAACAGGGCGGCTGACCTGTTAACAATGTCAGTGTCTCCTCTTCCCAATCACTTTGAACAGGCTCGCCTAAGTCACAGATTTTTTCATACAAATGCTAAAGGGCTCCGCAGACAATTTGGTCTGACTTCACAACAGGCAGCTGATATCTTATCTGCTTGCCCTGATTGTCAAAAATTTACTTTTCAGCCTTTAGCAGGAGGAATTAACCCTAGAGGACTTCAAAGCCTTGAACTCTGGCAAACTGATATTACTCATTTTTCCGAATTTGGTCGTCTTAAGTACATACACTCTTCCATTGATACCTTCTCCGGAGCTATTTATGCATCATGCCATACAGGAGAGAAGGCCAGAGACGCCAAAAAACACTTTTTAAAAGCATTTGCCTCTCTAGGAGTTCCTCAAACAGTTAAAACAGATAATGGTCCTGCCTATTCTTCTCAGCTTTTGAAGACCTTTTTTGCAGAATGGGGAATTAAACATGTGACAGGTATCCCCCATTCTCCGACAGGTCAATCAATTATTGAAAGCTCCCATCAGTCCCTTAAGGCACTATTACTAAAACAAAAAGGGGGAACTGGTGGACTGATAAATACACCAGAAGAAAGATTGCAAAAAGCTATATATACTTTTAATTTCTTGAATTGCTTTTCAGACAATGCCCCACCAATTACAAAGCATTTTGCAAGTAACCATCTTTTTAAATTTCAGGAAAGACCACCTGTGTTAGTACGGGATTTGGAGTCCGGGAAAGTTGAAGGCCCATTTCCTTTAATCACCTGGGGCAGGGGCTACGCTTGTATCTCCACAGAAGCAGGACCTAAGTGGTATCCGGCAAGGAACATCCGCCCATATCGAGAAGGACAACCGAAGGAACAGACGTAGCACAGATCTCTCAGCACACGCAAAATGCTATACAAATGGCTTTGTATGTTGCAATTGTTTGTATGTTGTTATGCTGTATTAGAAATCTCTCCAAGGCAAAACATGTGGGTAACATGGGCAAATGCAACCCGCACCACTGATTTTTGCATTGCAATGGCTTCCGCTACAGACCCTTTCCGTACCTGCCTTATAGGTATCCCAGGTTTTAATGTTTCTCTGTTTGCTGACTTTTCAATTGGATCCTGCAAAGCAAGCCCTTCACTTGGAAATTGTTCAGCAGAACTGATTTTGGGGCTGAAAAAATCCCTCCCCTGGGATCCACAGGAATTAAATCTATTGGGATCCCAGGCAGTTGGCAACGTATCAGGAAACTGGACACCTACTTGCATAGTTTTTGGTCCTAAGTATGCTGCTAGGGCATACCCTGATACCTGGCCGGACATCAGTCCTACATCTGGAGATTATAGACTGGGATCAGGATATTGTGGGTACAATGGGTCGGAGCGAATGCCGGTAATAGGGACAACACATAACCCCAAAGCTAACATTAAACTTATTTGGGTAAATGAAACTGCTAAGGCTTTACCCCCCGGGGTATTTCTGATCTGCGGTGATAGGGCCTGGCAAGGCATCCCCCGTAATGTTGTAGGCGGACCTTGCTATTTAGGCTCGTTAACCCTTTTTGCTCCTCGCTTTGCTGAATTAAGGCAGCTTGTAAATACTATATATCGTGCTCGTAACGCAAGAAGTATTGGCCTCACACCGCAGTGTGATGATAATGTTAGGCTTTTAAGTGTAGCTGCTAGAACTGCTTTAGCTCTTTTTATTCCTGGTGCTGCCGCAGGAAATGCGCTTACTAACCTAGCTAGATTAGCATGTTGGGCTGAAAAGCAAGCAAATATTACTACTGAGATTTTAGATAACCTTTTAATGGATCAAAATAGTTTGCGACACGCTTTATTACAAAATCGCGCTGCTATAGATTTTTTATTGCTAGCCCAGGGTCATGGCTGTCAGGAATTTGAAGGCATGTGCTGTATGAATCTTTCTGATCATAGTGAGAGCATCCACGCCAGCATCACGCAGTTGAAGCAACACACACAGAAGATTCAGCAACAAATAAACCCTCTCGTCGATGCTTTCACAACCTGGCTTCATGATATGGGACTTAAAGGATGGCTTTTATCTTTAGTTAAAACTCTTTGTTATGCTGGGATTGTTATTGTGATTTTGCTTTTGTTATTGCCTTGTCTTTTTCAATGTATCCAGGGAATGCTTAATAGAACTGTTTCTAAGGTTTTTTAGTGCAACAGAAGGGGGGAGATGTAGATACAAAGGTGGTATGCATAGACAGTGCAAAACCGATGGAGACAAGCTGTTTGTCATACAAACCGTGGGATAAACATAGTCCCGAGCTATGCTAGATAAGTACGGAATTTCCTGAATATGCAGCCCCCTGATTGTGAGATTGTTTTGAAGGGATTAGTGATATAGATAAGGTGCGATTTCTTTCCTTGGGTAAATCACCATTGTAAAATAGTGGGATAAGAAAAGGTATATAACTGCATGTAAGGATACGAATAAACGGATTTAGTTTGCATCAAACTGTTGTCCCTGTCCTTGTTGCGGCAGGAGAATCCACCACTTCAGTGGGCAGCCCATTCCAATGCTTGATCACTCTCTCCGTAAAGAAATTCTTTCTAATATCTAACCTAAACTTCCCCTGGCACAAATTAAGACCGTGCCCTCTTGTCTTGTTGAAAGTCGTTTGGCAAAAGAGCCCAACCCCCACCCAGCTACAACCTCCTTTCAGGTAGTTGTAGAGAGCGATGAGGTCTCCCCTGAGCCGCCTCTTCTTTAGGCTGAACAGCCCCAGCTCCCTCAGCCTCTCGTCATAGGGTCTGTGCTCAAGTCCCTTCACCAGCCTGGTTTAAAGGGTTTCTCACCCGTATGGATCCGTTGATGCCGGATAAAATGCCATCTCCTGCTAAAACCTTTCCCGCAGTCAGGGCAGGTGTAGGACATGGTGCCTGTGTGATGATGTCACCGATGGACCAGATCCGAGGTGTCGCTAAACCATCTCCCACAGTCAGGACATCTCTGGTGTCTCTCCCCTGATGGATTTTCTGATGGTGGAGATGGACCAAGCAGATCCTAAACTTTTTCCCACATTCCTGGCCAATGTCAAATTTTTCTCCTGGATCGATTCAATGATTTTTCACAGAAGTCAAACTTTGACTAAAAGCTGTCTGATCTTCAGGTCACCCAGAGATTTTTTTGCCAAGATGGAGTCACCTCATGTCTGTGGAAGAAGCCATAGTGCAGTGACAAAGTAGGGGCGGGCTTTTTCTGTGGTGATGGAAAACAAAACCTACGTTAAACCTACTGTAGGTGAAAATGGAGTGTGCGGTGGAACAAGTAGGTTATCCATAGAGGTGGACGCCTACTTATAATCCTTTACTACATCTTTAGGAGCTACACTGGCAGCTAAAGCCCTTAGAGGGCATTGGGTGGGGCAGGGGGTGCTGGGGGTTTTTGCCACTCCTTGCTTGAGTTGGGATCACCCCATTGCACTTACACTCCAAGAGATGATTTAGGCCTCTCCTATTTCTGTCACCAATCCCTGGCGTGATTAAGGGGTCACTGCATCCCACCCAACCACTAGACCATGAGTTTGGGTCCCTCATTATGGTAACAAATTCACACCATGACCTGGTGGTTCCCCCATTACATCCACATGCAGGATGAGCTGCCATCCACTGTGATAAGTTGGGGTCTCCTGAGATGTTTTGGGAGTCCCAAATTGTGGCTCTTGAGCACTGGTATTATTAAGTCCCCTAGAACTATTCCGGACTTGCCATCCTTTCCCCTGGTTCCAGGGTGATTTGAGGGTCCCCAGTTACAGCCAAGAAACCCTTGGGATGACTTGGGGATCCCCTATCACTGGCCTGCCCACACGAATGTTTTGGGGTCCCTCAAATTACTTGGAGGGAGATAAAATCACAGCTCCTCCACCCTCCAGACGAGTTGGAGGGTCGACAATCCCACCACCCTAACCCCAGGGATAAGTTGAGTTCCCCCCTCTCACCCATCCCCCTCCCTCCCCATCTTGTGCTGCTTGCCCCCAGTTTGGGCAGTACTGGGATAACCACCCCCCTCCCATCACCTCCCATAACCTCCTGGTACCTGCAGGGAGGGTACAGCTCAGGCCGGTGGGGAGGGGGGGCCGATGCTCTGGCGGTCACCATTTGGGGGGTCCTGGCTGTGGGGCGGGGGGTCTTGGTGCAGCCCTGGGGAAGCAGAGCGAAACTTCTCGGGAGCTGCAGCGTGATTGCAGGAACCGGCGGGGGGGGGAGGAAGAAAAGGTGGGGAGTGGCCTCAGGGGGGCGGGACCCGACCTGGGGTCGTGAGGTTGAAAGTTGAAGGGGGGGGGGGGGGCGGTGACCTAGGGGGGCTGGGCACAACAGGCTTGTGTCCTGAGGGGGATGAGGACATAAGGCTTGTGGCATGGGCAGGGGGAGGGGACACATCACAGCTGGGTGGTGCTGACCCAACCTCAACACAAAGCCCTCGGGCCCTGGAGATAAGAGGCTGTTAATTCACTGCTTTAAGGTGTAAACTCAGGGGTCAATGACCAACCCAGTGGTTACTGCCCTGAAGGTTCTTCCTTCATTTCCATTTCACATTCAGCTTGTTTCTCTTCATAGAAGACAACGCATTCTAAACAATTTTCTCTTCAGAGAACCTCAACTTTTGTGAGGCTGCAGACTTCAACACTGCAAGAGCAAGGGAGACCAGAAGTGTTGTGTTTGGTTCTCCACAGCTCTAGAATGAGGAATCCATGTGTGGTATACATGTGGAACCGAAAATATAAAATATGTCTCTTGAATCAGTTTTTTTTCCTCTTTCCTTCATCCTGCTTGTAATTACCATATGTTTACCTCAATGTATGCCTGAGAGACACCTAGAAGATAAGATTATTTATCAGGTCGACCAAAACTAGCAGGACTCCAGGAAACAAAAGATAAGAATGTGTCATCCCAGGAAGCCTGGAGATTTGTATGTATCAGGGCCATCTTCAATGAAGGGAGCTCTCTTTCTTTTTGGGGTATAAAAAACCCTAGGGGGGAAAAGGAAAAGGAGGCTTCTTCGTCCAGACGCTCCCCCCTCTCAGCAACTGAGCTTCCAGCTAGGAAAAGACACAGCAGTGGCCTGAACGGCGGAGAACCAGGAGCAATCCCCAGCCCGAGGCCAGGCCCCGCGCGGATGGTGATAATTTCTCTTTTGCTTTTCCTTCTTTTACTCTTAACGAACCTCCCGTTAAGGTGATTACTTTATGCAAAGGCCTTTTTGCCAGTAAACCGGCTTTCCTTGTTTTTAGAAATAAACCCTTGTAACTAGTTTTAAATCCAATAGTCTTGTTATTTTGTAATTCAAGCGTCGTCTCTGGGTAGTGGCTGATTTATCCTCATAATCAATATATAAAAAAAAAAGCGGATCACGACACCATGTGACCATGATATAAAGTCCAGCGCAGCTGCTCCGACCTGGCCAATGCCAGTGTTCCACAGTATGACCATAAACACCCTCCCTGTAGAGCAGGAAGTTGGTCTGGATGACCCTTAGAAGTCTCTTCCAAGACAAAGCAGTCTGTGGTTTACGTTTGGGAAGATGGCTTGGCTTCTTCCATGGCTGCCTTCCCCAGTGGGTCTCATCCTACCAGGCAATGTTTCACACACCTGGCACCTCCTCCTCCGCATAAAGTGACCATCGCCTTCCCACTGGAGCCACTGTAGTCATTGTTAATACTAGATTATTATTCTTCTCCTTTTAAATATGGTTTCATAGCAAGCCCCAGGGCTCCACTCCTTCCCCCCTTCCCCCTTACAGGGGGGTTCTGGTGACAGAACAACTGTCCAACCCAAGACACTTCTCCAAAGTGGTGTGAGCTCTGGGAATGATCATCTGGCACCCCCTCTATCATTTCCAAGGGTTACACATTTTCATAGAATCATAGAATCGACTGGGTTGGAAGGGACCTCAGAGATCATCAAGTCCAACCCTTGATATACTACTGTTGCAGTTACCAGACCATGGCACAGAGTGCCACATCCAGTCTCTTTTTAAATATCTCCAGGGACGGAGAATCCACTACTTCCCTGGGCAGCCCATTCCAATGCCTGATCACCCTCTTGGTAAAGAAATTCTTTCTAATATCCAACGTAAACCTCTCCCGGCACAACTTAAGACCGTGCCCTCTTGTCTTGCTGAGAGTTGCCTGGGAAAAGAGACCAACCCCCACTTGGCTCCAACCTCCTTTCAGGTAGTTGTAAAGAGTGATGAGGTCTCCTCGGAGCCTCCTCTTTTCCACGCTAAACAGCCCCAGCTCTCTCAGCCTCTCTTCATAGGATATGTGCTTAAGTCCCTTCACCAGCTTAGTTGCCCTCCTTTGGACCTGCTCCAGGACCTCGATATCCTTCCTAAACTGAGGGGCCCAGAACTGGACACAGGACTCGAGGTGTGGCCTCACCAGGGCTGAGTACAGGGGCAGAATCACTTCCTTGGACCTGCTGGCGACGCTGTTCCTGATACAGGCCAGGATGCCATTGGCCTTTTTGGCCACCTGGGCACACTGCTGGCTCATGTTCAGCTTCCTTTCAATCCAAACTCCAAGGTCCCTCTCTGTCTGGCTGCTCTCCAGCCACTCTGTGCCCAGCCTGTAGCGCTGCTTAGGATTGTTGTGGCCAAAGTGCAGGACCCGGCACTTGGCCGTGTTGAACCTCATCCTGTTGGAATCAGCCCATCTCTCCAGTCTGTCCAAGTCCCTCTGTAGAGCCCTCCTGCCTTCCAGCTGATCCACACTCCCCCCCAGCTTAGTGTCATCTGCAAACTTGCTGATGATGGGCTCAATCCCCTCATCTAAATCATCAATAAAGATATTGAACAGAACTGGGCCCAACACTGATCCCTGGGGGACACCACTGGTGACCGGCCGCCAACTGGATGCAGCCCCGTTCAACACCACTCTCTGGGCCCGGCCCTCCAGCCAGTTCCTAACCCAGCGCAGAGTGCCCCTGTCCAAGCTGTGGGCTGACATCTTCTTCAGGAGTATGCTGTGGGAGACGGTGTCAAAGGCCTTGCTGCAGTCCACGTAGACCACATCCACAGCCTTCCCCTCATCCACTATACGGGTCACCCGATCATAAAAGGAGATCAGGTTGGTCAGACAGGACCTGCCCTTTCTAAACCCGTGCTGGCTGGGTCTGATCCCTTGCCCATCCTGCAGGTGCTGTGTGATTGCACTGAGGATGATCTGTTCCATGACCCTGCCAGGCACTGAGGTCAGGCTGACAGGCCTGTAGTTTCCCGGGTCCTCCTTCCAGCCCTTTTTGTGGATTGGCGTGACATTCGCCAACTTCCAATCATCTGGGATGTCCCCAGTGAGCTGGGACTGTCGATAGATGATAGAGGCTTGGCGAGCTCTTCTGCCAGCTCTCTCATCACCCTTGGGTGGATCCCATCTGGTCCCATAGACTTGTGGGGATCCAAGCAGCTCAATAGGTCACTGACTCTTTCCTTCTGGATTACAGGGGGGCTGTTTAGATTCTTGTCACCTTCTACAAGTTCCAGAAGCCAGCTGTCCTCAGGATAATCTCTCTTACTGTTGAAAACTGAGTTAAAGAAGGTGTTAAATACCTCAGCCTTTTCTTCATCTTTGACAACTATATTCCGGCTCATGTCCAGTAAAGAATGGATGTTTTCCTTGCACCTCCTTTTGCCATTAATGTATCTGTAGAAGGACTTCTTGTTATCCTTCACAGAGGTGGCGAGATTCAGTTCAAGTTGTGCCTTTGTCTCTCTAATCTTCTTTCTACACAACCTGACTATATTCCTGAATTCCTCCCGAGTAGTTAGCCCTTTTTTCCATAACCGGTAGGCCCTCTTCTTTACCCTAATTTCTTTCAAAGTCTCTCTGTTCAGCCAGACCGGTTGTCTTTCCCTCTGGCTCGCCTTTCGGCACACTGGAACAGCCTGCTTCTGTGCTTTCAAAACTTGCTCCTTGAAATATGTCCATCCCTCCTGGACCCCTTTATTTTCAAGGGCCGTTTCCCAGGGTATACTCTGGACTAGTCTTCTGAATAGGCCAAAATCTGCCCTCCAGAAGTCCAACGTAGAGGTTTTATTGACGATCCTCCTTGCATCTTTGAATATTGAAAACTCTATTATTTCATGATCGCTGAGTCCCAGACGACCACCGACCACTACATCTCCCACCAGCCCCTCTCTGTGTGTGAAGAGAAGAACAAGAGGTGCTCCGTCCCTGGTAGGCTCAGTTACCAGATGGAGCAGGAAATTATCTTCTATGCACTCCAGGAATCTCCTAGACTGCCTCCTCTCTGCTGTGTGGAGTTCCCAGCAGACATCTGGCAGGTTAAAGTCACCCACGAGAACAAGGGATGACGATTTTGAAACATCCGCCAACTGTTTGTAGAATAATTCATCACCCTCATCCTCCTGGTTGGGTGGTCTGTAACAGACTCCCACCAGGATGTCAGCCTTGTTTGCCTTCCCCCTGATTCTGACCCACAGGCACTCCATCTTATTATTACTGACTTCAACTTCCACAGAGTCAAGAGACTCTCTAACATACAGGGCTACCCCTCCACCTCTCCTACCCTGCCTGTCCCTTCTGAAGAGCCTGTAGCCACCCATGGCAGCACTCCAGTCATGGGAGTCATCCCACCACGTTTCTGTGATAGCAACTACATCATAGTTTTCCTGTTGCACGATGGCTTCCAGCTCCTCCTGTTTGTTGCCCATGCTGTGTGCATTGGTGTACATGCACTTCAGCTGGGCTGCTGGTTTGTCTCTTAACTTGGGCTGTCCACCCTTGGGCTCCGTTCTGGAGAGCCTGGTTTCAACCCCTTCCCACTTCAAGCCTAGTTTAAAGCCCTCCATTATCACAGAATCATCAAGTAAGGAGGGATGAGGAAGGACTTTTGACAAGGACTTGGAGTAACCAGACAAGGGGGGAATGGTTTCAAACTCAAAGAGGTGTTATTGACTTGAGATATGAGGAAGAAATTCTTTGCTGTGAGGGTGATGAGACACTGACCCAGATTGCCCAGAGAATCTCTGGCTGCCCCATCCCTAAAAGCTGCCTATTCAAGGCCAGGTTGGATTTGGCTTAGATTGGGTTTAGAGCCTCCTGGTCAAGTGGGAGATGTCCCTGCCCATGCAGGGGGTTGGAGCTAGATGATCTTTTAGGTCCCCTAAAACCCAAACCATTCTTTGATTTGTGGCTCTACAAGCACAAAAGTGATGGTTATGGGTTGTATAAAATACCCCCATGAATCTCAAAGGGGGGATTTGTTTGTGAAAAAAAACATTTAACATCCACAAAGGTTATTCCACTCTTAAAAACCTGAAGGGCTGGTATAATGGGGGTGGGGAGGAGGGAATGGGAGGACAGACTTCCTGATCTGATCACAAAACAAAGACCTCAGGAGCCTGGAGATAAGAAGCTGTTGAATCAGTGCTTTCAGGTGTAAATCAGGAGGACAATGACCAAGGCAGCTTTCACTGCCCTGAAGGTTCTTCTTTGTCTTTGGTCTGCATAGCAAACCATAAAGTTTTCTCTAAAGGGTTTCAGGCTTTGGGGAAATGTCTCCTGGCACATTTTCTGGGCAGATCTTAATAAACCAAATATCTCTGCTCTAGGTGGGGATTGGTTTTTAAAACAGGAGACAACTGACAGAAGCCTGACTGCAGGCTGCTTGAGGCATCCTGTCTCATGACCCGTGGTATCACAGAGGTTTCAGGAGAGCTCATGAAGCATCCCTCCTAACAGAAAAGGAGCAGTAATGCTCCTCTGAAGAGCTGTGCCAGCTCCTGGAGTCTACAGCCAGGCAGAAACACCCGTGCCCCACGCTCCCCAGGCTCCCTGGCAGCAGGACTGAGCGGCCACCAGAAACTCTGCCTGGACAGAACCAGGAGGGTTTGGGGAGAAAAGCCTCAGAATCAGCTCCTCAGACACCCAGAGCTTTTGCCAGCTGTGATACTTGAGCATTTCAAGCACACAACTCTCACAGCAGCCACGGTGCCTCTGCCATCAACATCGTCAAGCAGGGGAAAGGAACCACTCTGAGAGATGCAGGGCAAAGGAGAGGGGCAGCTGAAAGCAGTCCCCGAGGGGAGAGCAGTGCTGGAGCAGAGACACCTTCCCCTCTGGGGAAAGGAGAGAGGGAGGAAAAGGGAGAGAAACTGAGGGGCTGGAAACTCAACTGCACAGCTGGCATGGAACAGCACTGCTGGAAAGGAAAAGAATGAAATCGAGACACAGAGAGACAAAAGCCATCTCACCTTCCTGCCCCTTTCCCCAGCCATGCTCACGTTGCTCAAATGTGACTTCTTTCTAAAATTTTATGTATTTCAGTGAGTAACTAATTTCACCCTGGTACAGAGTGCTCCTCTGTGGGCTGCAGATCCACATCTGTCCCTCCATGCTCCTCCATGGGCTGCAGGGGACAGATGTCCTCTCCCCACAGCCTGCAGGGGAACTTCTGTTCTGGCCCTTCCTTCAGTCACTGACCTTGGTGTCTTGTGGAGGGCTGGGAGCAGGCTTCCACCTCATTCTCCATGGACATCTCGGGCATTTTCTACCACAGACATTCCATGGTAAACTCAGGGCAGCTGCTGACTCCTGAGGGAGGTTCTCACCTGGTAATGGGAAATCCAGGTCTCCACAGCCCTTATATACCTCCAGGGTCACCATGGAGACCCCCATGACAATGGTGTCCAGGCACCAGAACCTGCATCACAAAGCCCTGGTGCTGGCTGTGGAGATGCCCAGGCCTGGAACTAGCTGTGACTGTGTCACAGACTCATGGAATCATGGAAGGGGTTGGATTGGAAAGGTTCCAACTCACTGCATGCATGGGTAGGGACACCTCCACACAGCTGAAGCCAACCCGGTCCCTGTCCCCATGGAACTCTCTTCTTAATCCCATCCACAGCATCAACTTCAGTCAGAGCTGGCGGACAGACAGCTGAGTATCAGCCAGCTGTGTGCCCAGGTGGTCAAGAAGGCCACCAACATCCTGGCTTGTATCAGGAATAGCATGGACAGCAGGAGTAGGGAAGTGATCGTGCCCATGGATAAAGGCAGGAAAAAGTGTTGGTACAAGTGTTGGACACTGAGGCACTGTCACATCCTTCCAGGAGGACTTTGGATAACTGATGGCACTGTGTCCTGGTTTGGGCCAGGATAAAGGTGGTTTTCTGTTTCTGTACTTTTGCTTTTAGCTAAGTCCCTTGTAAGTAGTCTCTCTGAAATTAACAGCAAGTTTCTCATGCAGTGTGTGTGCTTTTAGGATTGATAACACTTGATGTTTATAGTTACTGCTAGAGACTGGTATGCAGGCCAAGGACACTGCTCAGCTCTGCATGAAAACATTTTACCGTCCAGGAGGATACAGAGGTCCCACCAGAGCTCTCCTTTAGGGAGGATCAGACAAGATAGATGCCAGAATTGACCAAACAGAGTATTCCATCCCATATACGTCACACTCAGTATAAATTTGAGGCATCACGTGGGCCGAGCCAGATCTTTTCCTGATTTCCTGCTTCCCTTCCTTCACCCGGCATCCTGGAAGGATCCTGTCTGTTCATCTGCCTGTGGTCCTGATCCGTGCCAGCCCATATCTGTGTGTTCCTGCCTCCAGTTCCCGACTGCTGCCGACTCCAGGAGTCCAGCCTGGACTTTCCCAGGGCTGCCCTACAGCCTCGGTGGTGACGTGAGAGTTATTGGGGGAAAGGGGGGAGGAATGTGGTTTCCATTTTCCTGTATATTTGTATATATTTAGTAATTTTTCCCTATTTACCATTACTGTTTTATTAAAGTTGTGTAGTTTAGTTTCCAACTCATAAGTCTCTCTCCCTTATTCTCTCTCCTTTCTTCATCGAGGGGAGAGAGAGATTAAAGAGAGCGTCTGTTATTCGGTTTAATTGCCGGGCCAGTGTTAAACCGTGACAGATTTATTGGCGCCCAACGTGGGGCCCGAGCTACTTGGCTCGAGTCCAGTTTAAATTTTGACCAAATTGCCTGAACAGTTTGAATTCCAACTCCAGTGAAAGAATGGCTTTCCTGAGCTGGAATCAGACCTTGTTCTTTGGAAATTTCACAGGGTTGGAGATTAAACCAATCATGCCGTACCTCTGGTATTTAGGGTATGCAATCTGCTTATTCGCAGCTGGAATTGCTGTTAATATGTGGTTTTTCTTCCGTAAGAAATGCTTAAGAACCATCGGTGCAATATGGTCCTCAATACTGATGTATATCATCGTGCATGGTGTAGTGGTGTTTCATAGAAGGATTAAGAACTTTGTTGGTAATTACATTTTCAGCCTGCTTTTGAGGAAATACACCACTCTTGGGCTGAGTTCAATGGATTCTAGTCAAAATGGCATTATGATTGTTATAGTTTTGAACCTCCTGGTTCTTGTAGGCATTGTTGTTCAGGTGTCTGTGAATATTTTCATGTGCTACCATATGTTGGTGAGGAATAAGACAATTACAACTAGGGGAACGAGCACACCTCGTAAAGAGAGCACCCCCACTCCTGCCTCTGCAGCCGCTTCTCGCCCCCCCTCACGCAAGGGCACAACTCAGATAAAGCCGGCCAGCATTGCCAGCTTATCGGCTACAGCTCCAGTTGCTGTGTCTACTCCCACAGACAGTGCTGCTGCTCAGAAAGCAAGCCCTGCTGCTGCCACTGCTGCAGATGCCTCAGCCTCTCCCCCTCAGCCCACACAGTTACTTGTTGACCCTGTAACTAGGAAAAAAGGAAAACAATGGAAATCAGAAGCGAGCCTTAACCCTTCCAAGTCTGAACAAGATGACCAGGTGATAGAGGAAATAGAGGATAATGGCTCTCCTCCCAGACCAGGTAGAGCAGCTAGTGCAGAGTCAGATGAGGACTCAGACTCAGAATCTGCTCAGCCCTATTCCATGAGAGACTTGCGTACTCTGAGAAAAGACTACAGCCGTTTTACAGGTGAACCACTCCTCTCTTGGTTATTCCGATGCTGGAATGATGGGGCTGCTACCATAACATTAACTCAGAAGGAAGCTAGGCAGTTGGGCCCTGTAGCCAAAGATGCAGCTATTGATCGGGCATTTGGGGAAAAGGCTGGAACTACTAGCCTGTGGAAACGACTCTTGTCAGCTGTCAGGGAGAGATATCCCTATAAAGAGGCAATAGATTGCCCACAAGTCAAAGCAGCCACACTTGGAAAAGCTATCAGGTATCTGGAAGAATTGGCTGTACAAGAAGTGATCTATAATGATGATGGCATTGAAGACCCTTATCACGTACCATGTCCTAAACCTATGTTGCAAAGGTTTGTGCATGCTGCACCATCACCTTTTAACCATACTCTATCAGTAATGCTATGGGTTCCTGCAGAAGTGGATACAACTGTGGGTGATGTGATTAAAACTGCACGAGAGTGTGAAGAGGCTGTCACAGCCCCTCATCGGGCCTGGGTCTCAGCTATCAAGAGAGCATCTGAGAAACTGCATTCACCCCTTTTTCCTCAGACAGACGGAGGACGCCCCATTGCCACCATTAAGAGGAGACGCCCTCCTATGAGACAGAATCGAGGGAAACAGAATTTTGCAAGAGGAATTCTATGGGCACTCCTGTGTGAGTGTGGAGAGGACATGACAAAGTGGGACAAGAAACCTACTGCTGACCTACAGGACCGAGTGATTAAGTTGATGAGTAAGCCGAAGGCAAAAGGAGGTCCTTCTAAAAAGATGGCTGCTCAAGTGTCCAGTGTGGAATTACCCAACCCAAAAGTGCTGGTGACTCAAGATCCATGCACATCAGGTGTGAGTACTGGGGATGCAAGCTCCAGTAATGCACATACTGACAATGCTGTATGTGCTCAAGCTTAGAGGTGCCCTGCCTCCAGCCAGGTGGAGGAGAGGGACAACCGAATCTATTGGATTGTGTGGATTCGATGGCCTGGCACATTAGAGCCACAAAAGTATAAAGCCTTGGTGGACACTGGTGCACAGTGCACCCTAATGCCATCGAATCAGAAAGGCACAGACTCCGTCACTATTTCTGGAGTGACGGGGGGATCTAAAGAACTGACTATTGTGAAGGCTGATGTGAGCCTCACTGGAATAAAGTGGCATAAACACCCAATAGTGACTGGTCCAGATGCTCCGTGCATCCTTGGCATAGACTACCTCAAGGGAGGTGATTTTGAGGACCCGAAAGGGTACCGCTGGTCTTTTGGTACTGCAGCTATTAAGACTGAGAATGCAGAATGGCTGCATACTTTGTTTGGCCTTTCAGATAAATCCTTTGTAGTGGGATTGCTGAGGACTACAAACCAGCGTCTGCCAACTGCTACTTCAGTAGTGCATCGTAGACAATATCGTGTCAACAGAGATGCTGTGGTCCCCATTCACAAGCTGATCCGGCAACTAGAGAGCCAAGGAGTGATCAGCAAGACTCATTCACCCTTCAACAGTCCTGTATGGCCAGTGAAAAAGCCAAATGGAGAGTGGAGGCTGACAGTGGACTATCGTGCCCTGAATGAGGTTACACCACCACTAAGTGCTGCTGTGCCGGACATACTAGAACTTCAGTATGAGCTGGAGTCAAAGGCAGCCAGGTGGTATGCTACTATTGACATTGCTAATGCATTTTTTGCTATTCCTATAGCACCAGAATGCAGAGCACAGTTTGCCTTCACCTGGAGAGGTGTCCAGTACACTTGGAATCGACTGCCCCAGGGGTGGAAACACAGTCCTACCATCTGCCATGGACTGATCCATGATACCTTGGAAAAGGGTGGAGCTCCAGAACATCTACAATACATCGATGACATCATTGTATGGGGTGACTCAGCAAAGGAAGTCTACGAGAAAGGTAAGAAGATAATTGAAATCCTCCTAGAGGCTGGTTTTGCTATTAAAAGGAGCAAGGTTAAGGGACCTGCACAAGAGATACAGTTTCTGGGAGTTAAGTGGCAAGATGGACGTCGCCACATCCCAATGGACGTGATTAACAAAATAACTGCTATGGCCCCACCAACTACCAAAAAGGAAACTCAGTCCTTCTTAGGAACTGTTGGTTTCTGGAGAATGCATATTCCTCTTTATAATCAGATTGTGAAACCTCTCTATGAGGTTACCCGGAAGAAGAAAGACTTTAAATGGGGCTCAGAACAACAAGCTGCTTTTGAGAATATTAAACAGGAGATTGTACAGGCAATGGCCCTTGGACCAATTCGAACAGGGCCAGACATCAAAAATATTCTTTACACCGGAGATGGAGGTGATGGTCCTACATGGAGCCTCTGGCAGAAAGCTCCAGGAGAGACTCGAGGCCGACCTCTAGGATTTTGGGGTCGAAACTACAAAGGCTCCGAAGCCAACTACACAGCTGCTGAAAAAGAGATATTGGCCGCATACGAAGGAGTTAGAGCTGCTTCAGAAGTGATTGGTACTGAAGCACAGCTCCTCCTAGTACCACGATTACCTGTACTGGGTTTTATGTACACAGGTAGAGAATCTTCCCATCATGCTACCGATGCTACCTGGAGTAAATGGATTGCTTTACTCTCACAGAGAGCTAGGATAGGAAGACTTAATCGTCCAGGAATTGTAGAAGCAATAACACATTGGCCAGAAGGCAAACACTTTGGAATGCCACCAGGAAAAGTGGTAAAACGGGCTGAAGAAGCCCCACCATACGACCAGCTACCAGAGAACGAGAAACAATATGCTCTTTTCACTGATGGATCCTGTCGTCTGGTAGGAGGCCATCGAAGGTGGAAAGCTGCCGTATGGAATCCTACACGACTAGTTGCAAAAACAGATGAAGGAGATGGTGAATCAAGTCAATTTGCAGAGGTAAAAGCTATTTAATTGGCTTTGGATATTGCTGAACAAGAAAAGTGGCCGAGACTTTATCTCTATACTGACTCATGGATGGTAGCAAATGCCTTATGGGGTTGGTTAAAGCAGTGGAAGCAAAACAACTGGCAACGTAGAGATAAACCTATCTGGGCTGCTGAACTTTGGAAAGACATTGCTACTAGGTTAGAGAAACTTGATGTAAAAGTGCGTCACGTAGATGCCCATGTACCTTCATATCGAGCTACCGAGGAACATCGAAACAACCAACGAGCAGATGAGGCTGCTCAAGTGTTCCAAATAGATCTGGACTGGGACCATAAAGGTGAACTGTTTTTGGCCAAATGGGCCCACAATGCTTCAGGTCATCAAGGCAGGGATGGAACATATCGATGGGCTCGTGACCGAGGGGTGGATTTATCTTTGGACTCTATTATGCAGGTTATCCACGATTGTGACATATGTGCTGCAATTAAGCAAGCTAAAAGGTTGAAACCTCTGTGGTATGAAGGGAGATGGTCAAAATATAGGTATGGGGAGGCCTGGCAAGTCGACTACATCACATTGCCTCAAACTCGCCAGGGTAAGCGCTATGTGCTTACAATGGTGGAGGCAAGTACAGGATGGCTGGAAACATATCCTGTGCCTCATGCCACAGCCCGGAACACTATCCTGGGCCTAGAGAAACAAGTCTTGTGGAGACATGGTACACCAGAGAGAATTGAGTCAGATAATGGAACTCATTTCAAAAATAGTCTCATAAATAACTGGGCCAAAGAACATGGTATTGAGTGGATATACCATATCCCCTATCATGCACCAGCCTCAGGTAAAATTGAAAGGTACAATGGTCTGTTAAAAACTACCTTAAAAGCAATGGGTGGTGGAACTTTCAAAAATTGGGACAAGCACTTGGCAAAAGCTACCTGGTTAGTTAATACCAGGGGTTCCATCAATCGAGCTGGTCCTGCTCAGTCAGATCTTCTACACACAGTAGATGGGGACAAAGTGCCTGTGGTGCATGAGAAGAATCTGCTAGGGAAAACAGTTTGGATTTATCCTGCCTCGGGCAAAGGTAAACCCATTCGTGGGGTTGCTTTCGCTCAAGGGCCTGGACACACTTGGTGGGTGATGATGAAAGATGGAGAAGTACAATGTGTACCACAAGGGAATCTAACACTAGGTGAGAATTCCTAATTTCTGCTTGTCTAGTTTAATCAGTAATGCATGGACTCTTTGGGAGTCATGAACTTGTATCCCACCATAACTACTGTTATGTGAACTGTTGTATAAACTAACAGTGTCCTATGAGTGTTTTTCAGGATGATTTTGTGGTGATAAAACCAGAACTAGGTTCATCGGCTGGCATCCAGTAACTTCCTTGAAATTACCATCTGCAACCTGCAACTTGTGGACCATGGACATGAACTGTGAAGACTGGTCCTTCTTTTGAGAATCTGCTACAATAGATGAACATCTGCAATTGTAGACTGAATTACTTAGTGATTTTTAGCACAGAGAGATAGTAGTAATTTGTGTATAGATATGTTTAGGGATAAGAGTTAGTAATGATTGGAGCATGACGCAAATGGTATGGAATAAGGGGTGGAATGTCCTGGTTTGGGCCAGGATAAAGGTGGTTTTCTGTTTCTGTACTTTTGCTTTTAGCTAAGTCCCTTGTAAGTAGTCTCTCTGAAATTAACAGCAAGTTTCTCATGCAGTGTGTGTGCTTTTAGGATTGATAACACTTGATGTTTATAGTTACTGCTAGAGACTGGTATGCAGGCCAAGGACACTGCTCAGCTCTGCATGAAAACATTTTACCGTCCAGGAGGATACAGAGGTCCCACCAGAGCCCTCCTTTAGGGAGGATCAGACAAGATAGATGCCAGAATTGACCAAACAGAGTATTCCATCCCATATACGTCACACTCAGTATAAATTTGAGGCATCACGAGGGCCGAGCCAGATCTTTTCCTGATTTCCTGCTTCCCTTCCTTCACCCGGCATCCTGGAAGGATCCTGTCTGTTCATCTGCCTGTGGTCCTGATCCGTGCCAGCCCATATCTGTGTGTTCCTGCCTCCAGTTCCCGACTGCTGCCGACTCCAGGAGTCCAGCCTGGACTTTCCCAGGGCTGCCCTACAGCCTCGGTGGTGACGTGAGAGTTATTGGGGGAAAGGGGGGAGGAATGTGGTTTCCATTTTCCTGTATATTTGTATATATTTAGTAATTTTTCCCTATTTACCATTACTGTTTTATTAAAGTTGTGTAGTTTAGTTTCCAACTCATAAGTCTCTCTCCCTTATTCTCTCTCCTTTCTTCATCGAGGGGAGAGAGAGATTAAAGAGAGCGTCTGTTATTCGGTTTAATTGTCGGGCCAGTGTTAAACCGTGACACACTGTGACCCTCATCATCTCATGAACTTCCCACCCACCACATCACCCACCTCTTCAATCCAGACATCACCAGTCTGGCTACAAAAGGACAATGGTAGAGCATGTCAAAGGGCTTGCTAAAGGCCAGGTGCACCCCATGCCTTTCTGTCCCCTGCCCACTCTGCTTCAGCAATCCCCTCTTTGTCCTTCACCTGCCTGGAGCAGGCTGGACCCCATCACTGTCACAGGGACTGAGGTCATAGAATCATAGAATCATGGAATGTTAGGGGTTGGAAGGGACCTCTAGAGATCATCCAGTCCAACCCCTCTGCCAAAGCAGGATCACCCAGGGCAGGTAACCCAGGAACACACCCAGGTATGTGTTGAAAGTCTCCAGAGAAGGAGACTCCACAGCCTCTCTGGGCAGCCTGTTCCAGTGCTCCCACAACTCACAGTCAAGACGTTTCTCCTCATGTTGAGGTGGAACTTCCTATGTTCTGGCTTAAATCCATTGTTCAAGTGAAAAGAGATTGGCCCCTTCCTTTTGACACCCACCCCTCAGACATATATAAACACTCATAAAATCCCCTCAGTCTTCTTTTCTCAAGGCTAAGCAGACCAAATTCTCTCACTCTTTATTCATAGGAGAGATGGTCAAGTTCCTTAATCATCTCCTATCACTCCCTTAGACTCTCTCCAGTAGATCCCTGTCCTAGTAGAACTGGGGACCCCAAAATAGCATCCAGTATTCCAGGTGTGGTCTCACCAGGGCAGAGTAGAGGGGTAGGAAAACCAACCTAGATCTGCCTTTTGCTGATGCACTGCAGGACACCATCAGCCCTCTAGACTACCCATTTGGTCATCCCTTTGCAGAAGGATATCAGGTTAGTCAAGCAAGATTTCTCCTTAGTAAATCAATGTTGGCTGCTCCTGAGAACCTTCTCTGTGTTTGCACATTCAGAGTACTGAATATTCTCCTTTCCTACTCACTATTAGGACCTACATCTACCATTGCAGAGATATGGAATCCACTCAGTTTCAACAGAAGTTTTCTGCTTCTCCTCTTTCATCCTCCTGTGTGGTACTGACTGTGGCACAATGGACCTTCCAGTACCTGTGGAGAGCCCAGTGGAATCCTGAAGAGGGACTGCTTCCAAGGGCCTGGACTGATAGGATGAGGAGAAATGAGTTTAAGTTAGGAGTTTATTTGGATTGGATGTTAGGAAAAAGTTCTTAACCATGAGGGTACTGGAAAAAATGGAACATGTTTTCCAGGGAGGTGTTTGAGGCCTCATCCCTGGAGACATTCATGGTGAGGCTTAAGGAGGCTCTGGGAAACCTGATGTGGTTGAGGGTGTCTTCAGTTACTGCAGGGGGGTTGGAATGGATGACCTTTAGAAGTCCCTTCAAACACAAAAAATTATGTGATTCGATGATTATAAGACCTTTGGCAACTTCATTTACAATGGAAAGTGCCCAGAGCTTTGCCAGAATGGGATTTTGAGGCCCCAAGCCAATGGCCAGTCTGGAGAGGTTAATGGGCCAAGGCTCAGTGCTGTGAAGACTGTGGGCAGTAAAGGAGGATCCTGGGAGTGCCTGAAGGGTGGGTTTGGGCATGGTGGAGCTTTTCTTCACAGTGGGAAACAGCTTGGGCAGGAAAAATGGCCCAAAGTGCAGCTGGGGATGCCTGGAGTGGAGAGCAGAAGAAAGAAATGTCACTGCAAGGGCCATGCTGGAGAACACAATATCCCCCAGAAGGAGCCTGGATCAGCCCAAGGCTCTGTGTGCCAAGGCAGAGGCAGAGAGGACACAGAGATGTCAGGAGACGAAGGGGACAGCAAGGTGGGGCAGGCGGGTGAAGGAGCAGAGCCTGCAGGGCAAGAGGCACAGGGGATGGGGCAGCCCAGGACAGACTGTGGTGGAGATGAGAGGGAAAAGCTGTGGAAAAGCTGGAGCCACACTTGGCAGAGCCAAGCTCTCCATGAATTTGCTGATGGCTCTTGTCTCTGTCCCTGATGGCCATGGGGAGACAAGTGGAGCTTCCAGCAGCACTGGGGCTCAGGGCCTCCTTGTCCATATGCAGGAGGCTGGGAGGTGCCGTGCCATAGTCCTGCCCTTGGCATTGCCCATCTCCACATCCCAGTGCTTCCAGGAGAGCCCTGAGGGCTGAGGGAGGGAAAGGATTTTCCTTGCCAGGGGCTGGGGCTCAGGGCTGGCACCTTTGGGGAATGGGCCCAGGGCTGGGCCCTTTGCAGTCCTGACACACAGCCAGGCTTCCTCAGCACCAGAGCCACCTGCACCTTCCTTTTCCCCACCTGCCATCACTGCCTCCTGCTTCCTGCTCCCCCCACACCCTGCAGGGGACGCTTTCTCAGGGCGGTCCCTCAGGGGGACCCAGGCACACGGCAAGAAATTTTGGACTTGGACTCTACCTTATACTTTCTTGTTGAGAAAGAAGCTTCTGCAGCTTCCTCTCCTTGCGTGTTGAGCAATTGTCCTGGGCTCAGCATCAACACCCCAGAGGCCTCCTGACAGTTGTGAGCTGGGCTCCTGGGATGGAGGGAGCTGCTGGCAAGTGGGCAGTGCTGCAGAGAGACAGCTCTAGGCTGGAACAGGTCCTCTGCAGAGCGAAGCAGGGCTGAGGGCACTGCCAGGGTATCTGGGAGAGATGAGGAAGGCAGAGAGAGCTTCAAGAGGGGGGAAGATGGAGGGGATGAGTGCCAGCTCAGTGAAGGAGAACCTTCCCAGCTTCTGACATGGTGAGTGTCTGGTGCAGGGCAGTGCAGCTGGTGCAGTTCCTGGAGGCATCTCTTAAAGCTGCAGAGTCAGAGCTGATGAGAGCTGTATAGGGAAGAAGGGGCTCGAGGTGTAGGGGGAATTGTGAAGAGGAGTGAGGGGGTGTATGCAGGCAGGGGTGCCCAGGGCTGTCCTTCAGAGTAGGGTCCTGCAGCCCAGGGGCTGTGTGCTGGGGCAGGGACACTGCTGCCTGCTTGCCAGGGGCAGCTCTCAGCCTGCCTGGGGAGTTCCCTGGTGCTGGCAGAAGCTGTGGCTGGCAGGAGACAGGGAGCACGGGGCAGGATCCTGGTGCTGTTGAGAGAGGGCTGAATTGCTGAGGGCTGCTCACAGCTCCATCTGATGCCCAGAATATTTTTGAGGGGACTTTTCAGGAGTCCCTTCAGGACAGGGCTTTCGTGCTCCAGTCTGGGCTCTCCTCAGGCTCTTCTTCCACTTGTCTCTGGCTCAGCTTAGGGGGATGGAAACTCAGATATGCAGGGGAGAGCAGGGCCTGAGACTCCTCTAGCATCACCCGGAGGGGGAATGGGAACCTCGGAACGTGCCTCCACCCCCCCCACCCCCCCAAGCAGTTCAGCTCAGGCTCACCCTTCCATTGTTTTTAGGTGTTATGTGCCCTGTTCTTTAGCCCCTGCCCCCCCCCCCGGATGGCTGCAGGGCAGAGCTGGGCACCCAGGGGTTGGGCTCTGTGAGCAGGGGCAGGAAGGGAGACGGGGCCAAAGAACTAGGTCCTGGCTGGGGCAGCTCCAGGCAGCAGATGTGTCCATGGCAAGGAGGTGTCCATCTTCCCTCTGCCCGCTGGAGCTCTGGGAAATGCCCTCTGTGAGGCTGGGGAGGAGTTGACCCTCCCTTCATCAGACCAGCTCCCCCTTCTCTGCATGCAGCCACAGGCAATCCTCTTGCCTTGCTCTGTTCTCCCCGAGTGCAGCAGAAATGCTGAGGGCTCGAGACATCCAAGAACATTCCACAGGAGAGATGGGGAGAGCTGAAATAAAAACCCAAACCTCCCTGAAACAGCCTTTTTCCACCCTGGTTCCTTTGTACTGGGAATGCAGATGCAGGCGACCCCTGTTGTTTAGCACTGCTTTCATGTGACAAACTTTACCACTAACAGTATCTCTTTCTTGGGTGTTCCTATTGAGCTGCAGTCTGCACTCCAGAAAGAAAGAGATGAGAGCAGAATAGTTGGAGAGACCACATGTCTCTACTGCTTTACCAAACCGACCCTTTTCCTCCAGATTTCCCTTAAAGGCCAGCAGATATCTCAGGCATATCTGCCTTTAAAATACTCATCATTATTTTTTGGGTAAGTAGAAGAGAAAAAATGAAATCTTTCCCTTCAGGTATGATCTGCAGGCTGGTACATTGGGGGTAAAAATTCTAAGATATTCGTGGATGTCTAGAGTGGATTTAAACTGAATTGCCCCCGTGTTCCTTTTTATCCAATTTCTTTTGGGTAGGACTGACACCTGCATAGCCAAGAGTGCAGCCCTTTCTCCATATGACCCCATCAGCCAGCACCAACCACAGCTCATGAATGGGACTTGCCAAAATTCTTCCTCTATGGAGCAAGATGCTTTGGGGATTTCTGTGAGCAACTAAATAGATCTGCCTAGAAAATTCTGACATTACTTATTTAAGATTTTCTTTCTCTGACAGTGCACTATGCCCAGAGGCATCAGATGCCCAACAGCAGCTCCATCAGCTCCTTGCATTTGCAGACAGGCGGGAACTACAGCTCTTGCACTTCTGGCTCTTCCTGGGCATCTACCTGGCTGCCCTCCTGGGCAACGGCCTCATCATCACCACCATCGCCTGTGATCACCACCTCCACACCCCCATGTACTTCTTCCTCCTCAACCTCTCCCTCCTTGACCTGGGATCCATCTCCACCACTCTGCCCAAAGCCATGGCCAATTCCCTCTGGGACAACAGGGACATCTCCTACAAGGGATTTGCTGCTCAGATCTTTTTTTTCCTCTTTTTTATTATAGGGGAGTTTTATCTTCTCACCGTCGTGTCCTACGACCGCTACATGGCCATCTGCAAAACCCTGCACTACGGGACCCTCCTGGGCAGCAGAGCTTGTGTCCACATGGCAGCAACTGCCTGGGGCCCTGGGTTTCTCACTGCTCTGCTGCACACAGCCAAGACATTTTCCCTGCCCCTCTGCCAGGGCAATGCCCTGGACCAGTTCTTCTGTGAAATTCTCCAGATCCTCAACTCTCCCGCTCGCACACCTTCCTCAGGGAAATCTGGGTTGTTATTTTTGGTTGCTGTTTAGGATTTGGCTGTTTTATTTTTATAGTGATGTCCTATGTGGAGATCTTCAGAGCTTTGCTGAGGATCCCCTCTGAGCAAGGACGGCACAAAGCTTTTTCCACGTGCCTCCCTCACCTGGCCGTGCTCTCCATGTTTATCACCACGGTTATGTTTTCCTACCTGAAGCCCCCCTCCATCTCCTCTCCATCCCTGGACCTGGTGGTGTCATTTCTGTACTCGGTGGTTCCTCCAGCAGTGAACCCCCTCATCTACAGCATGAGGAACCAGGAGCTCAAGGGTACTGTGTGGAAACTGGTGACCCGATTGTTTTCATAAGTAATAAAATCCCATTTTCTTATGCATATCATTTACAATCTATCTCATATCATTCATAATGTGTCTCATCACAGACTCAGCCTGCCTTCAGGGACTTCTGATGATGGAGACTTTTGGCTCTTTTTTACATGTGATAATGGTGTGCAAAAAGGAATCTCATTGTTTGTATCATTTTCAGTTCTTTATCTTCCTTTGTGGTGTCAAAGAGGCTGCTGGAAAGGTTTTGTTTTAATAAGATCTTTGCTCTCTGTGCAATGAAAGAAATAAAGGATCCAGCAGTGACTTCTTTACCTGATGTTCTTTTACTGAGATTCCTCTGATGTAAGGGTTGGAATCAGCAACACCTGGAGTCTTCTGAGAAGGAGTTTAGAAAGCAAGGGGGTTCACTCATGACTCAAGGAGAGGCCTTTCCTCATTCTTTTCCCTGATCCCTGATCAGTCCAACCCTGTCTTTGCTCCATTTCCACTGTCCCTCTACAAATCATTGCCTCATATCCCTGTGTCAGCTACTCCAATTAAAACCCCTACATATCCTTTCCACATAGTAACAGAGCAATCCTTGACATCAGATCCTATTAAGTCACAACTTCTATATTAAAATCACCTCTTCCTGATATCTTTGTCACACGACAAAGTTCAGGATGGCTAGGTCAGAAGTCCATGTCTGTGTCAAAGAGATGTTAGATCATGGAACAGATCCTCCTGGAAGCCATATCAAAATTTATGGGGGAGAGGGAGGTGATCTGAGGCAGCCAAAAGAGCTTCACAAAGGGAAAACTGAGCCTCACCAACCTCCTGGCCTTCTGCCATGGAGTAATTGCAGCAGTGGAGAAGGGAAGAGCTGCAGACATAATCTACCAAGACTTGGTATGATACCCTACAACATTCTCTTTGCTGAATTAGAGAGAGATGTGTTTGATGGATGGACAGTTGGATGAGAAAGGAAATGGTCTGATGATTTCATGCAGACAGTTATGATCAGTGGCTCAGTGTCCAGGGGGATGCCATTAATAAAGGATGTCCCTTATGATTGTAAAGATACCTTCTAAATAGGAGTGGATGTCCTCAGTACTAATTGACATCTTCATCAATGACAGAGACTGTGGGATCAAGTGATTAATCAGCAAGTTTGCAGATGACACCAAGCTCAGGGGCACAGTTGATTCACTTGAGGGTAGGGATGACAACCAGAGGGACCTGGACAGATTTCAGTAGTAGGTCTCTGCAAACCTCATGTACTTCATCAAGGCCAATTGCAAGGTCCTGCACCTGGGAGGAGGAAATCCCCACTGTCAGTAAATACTGGGAGATTAATGGATTGAGAGCAGCCCAACAGTAAAGGACTTGGGGATCTGACTGGGTCAAATCTTTTATGACAGGGTAACCCACCTAGCTGATCAGGGGAAGCACGTGGATGTAATATTTCTGGACATCAGGAAGGCTTTTGGTACTGTCTCTCATAGCATCCTCCTGGATAAAATGTCCATCATACATCTGGACAACCGTGCTATGTGATGGGTGAGCAACTGGCTCACAGGTGGAGCACAAAGAGCGACAGTGAATGGGGGTCACATCAGGCTGGTGACCAGTCACTAGTGAGGTCCTTCAGTGTGGGAAAAAAGTCTGCGGAGGCTTAAGGATTCCATGTACACATCAATATGATCGTATGAAATCGTTTATTAACAATTTGCACTCACTTATATAGAGAAGCCTTGTTTACACAATCATATCATGCAGGTGGCTTTGTATTCCAATTACACATTCCATTCTCACGGAACCACTCTTCTCACGTAATTATTTTCCTCTTCTGTTGCCAATTAAGTTATCTCTTTCCCATTAGCTCATTTTTAGAAAACCTCTAACTAGGCCTCAGTAACCATTAACCCAATGTAGCCTAAGCTGAAGTAAGTCAGGATTGCTCACAATCTGTATATTTCTGAACTGTTTCCCCAACACTTCAGGGCTCCATCCTTGGCCCAATCCTCTTCAACATCTTCATCAATGACTTGGGTGCAGGACTGGAAGGAATCTGAAGCAAGTTTGTGGATGAGAGACCTTGGCAAATTAGAGAGATGGGCAATCAGCAGGCACAGGAAGGACAAGTGCTGAACCACAAGTTCAGCAAATGCTGAATCACCAACCACAAGGGCAAGCGCTGAATTCTGCACCTGGGATGGGGCAACCCTGGTGGCAAATACAGACTGGGGAACGAGTGGCTGGAGAGCAGAGATGAAGAGAGGGGCCTGGGGGTCCTGGTTGATGGCAAACTGGACATGTGCCAGCAGTGTGTTCTGGCAGCCAGGAGGGACAACCGTGTCCTGGGGTGCATCAAGCACAGTGTCACCAGCCAGCCCAGGGAGGTGACTGTCCTGCTCTACTCTGCACTGGTACGGCCTCACTGTGAGTACTGTGTCAAGTTTTGGGCACCCCAGTATAGAAAAGACATCAAGGTGTTGGAGAGTGTCCAAAGGAGAGCAACAAGGATGGTGAAGGGTCTGGAAGGGATGACTTATGAGGAGCACCTGAGGTCACTTGGATTGTTCATTTGGGAGAAAAGGAGGCTGAGGGGAGACCCCGTTGCAGTCTATGGATGCTCACGAGGGGAAGAGATGGTGCTGGTTCTGATTTCTTCACTCCTGTGACCAATGACAGGACCTGGGGAAATGATAGGAAGCTGAATTAAGGGAGGTTTAGGTTAGATATCAGGGAAAGGTTTTTCCCCAAAGGGCAGCTGAGCAATGGAACAACTTCCTTGCTTCCAAGCAATGACCACTCCCCCAGAAAAGTGGTCACAGCACCAATCCTGACTGAGTCAAAGAAGATTTTTAACGATGCTCTCAGGCTCATGGTGTGATCCCGGGAGTACCCTTCACAGGACAGAGGCAGACTTGATCATCCTGATGGGTCCATTCCAACTCTGAGTATTCTATGATTATATGATAACGCATATGGTATCAGAAAGAAATGGAGACACGTCCTTCTTGGTTCTTCATGATGGGAGGGTGAGGACCAATGGGCATCAGCTGAAGTAATGGAGGAAAAACTTAAAAGCTGTCTCCTCATCAAGACATTCAAGCAGGTCTCCCAAAGAGCTTTTGACATCTTCATCCCTGCAGCTTTTCAAGCCCCAAATTAATAAATCCTGAGTAACCTTCCCTTACCCCAAACCAACCCTGATGAGACCAGGAGGTTGGCCTAGGGACCTCCTGATGATCAGCCTTCTGACCATCTTTGTGGCCTCCTCTGGACTTGTTCTAACAGCTCCAGGTCCTTTTTGTGCTTGGGGTTCCAGAACTGGACCCAGCACTGCAGTGGGGTCTCACCAGAGTGGAGCAGAGGAACAGAATCTCCTCCTCTGACCTGCTGGCCATGCTGCTTTTTGTGTAGCTTAGGACATGCTTGGCTTCCTGGGCTGCCAGCACACCTTACCAGCTGGTGCTGAGCTTCTTTCTCATCAACAAACACACCCAAGTTCTCCTCCTCAGTGCTGCTCTCAATCCATGCTCTGCCCAACCTGTGTTTGTGCTGGGGGTGTCCCCAACCGAAGTGCAGGACCTTGTGCTTGTCCTTCTAAAACCTCATGAAGTTTGCATGGGCCTCTCTATCCTGTCCCTTTGTCTGGAAAGTCTGGGTCTGGAAAAGTGACTTTAGAAATGGTCACTGTATCACCACCACCAGGAAAAACTCTTTCTTGAGGCTTTGAACTTGGTTTGCTCCTCATCCCATCTTGGGGTAGACGGGAGGTGCTGTACATTTTCTGACATTATTGATCTTCACACCCCACTCTCCCCAGGAAGAGTCCTGACCCACAAGTTAGGGATGGGCTCTGCCTTCTCATTGCCTGCGGTTCAGAGTTTGGCCTCACTGCTTCATTAATAAATAAAAAAATGGCTTAGCTTCAGAGCCACCTTTACAGAGCCTTTGCCTCCCGGCAATCATGGCCTCCAGTGATCTGCTGTAACAAGGCCATGGGGAGGCTCTGGAAGCAATGGCCCTCACTGGGGCCAATCAATGCTTCAAGGTACTTTCAGGTTCCATTCTGACTTCTGGAGCACTTTGTTCATTCATCTCTCAGCACCTGAGGATCATGGACTCAGCACCAAACACATCCTGGGGCTCATTGAAATACAGAGAGAACTAATGGGCCATGGCTCACCGTGGGATATTCTTCACATCTTCAAGACTTTTACAGCTAATTGGAGAGGTTTTCCCACTGTAGTTAAGGAGGAACATCTAACATTGTTTAAAAATATATTTTTACAGATCATCTCATGGCTTTCAGTTTAGAGAAGAGGTGACAGAAGTTCCCTGAGATCTGACACTGTGCGGACAACTTTATTCTCACCTTCCCAGCCCCACCATTCCTTTCCTGTCCCACCTGGGACTTCCATCCCTGGTCCTTACATCAGACTTCTCCTCTCCTCTCTGCAGCTGGAGGTTACAGCTCCACTGCACCACCTCCCACCTGCTCTCCTTTGAGAACTGACTGCACATGGGCACAGCAGTTTTCCTTTGTGCCACCCAAGAAAAATCAGAGCAAGTGAAGAAGAATCTGAGGAGAAATGTTTTAGAGAGACAGATGGGAAAAGAGAGCTGTGATCATCATGACAGAGGTGGCTAAGAGACAATCAGGCTGCTGAAAGACAGGCGAGCTTTGAACAACCTGCTGCTCAAAGCAGCACCCAGGGGATGAAACAGAGAAAGACCCTGACAGGGTTAACTCCTGGCAGGATTAATTCCTGTAACTTTCCACTAAAGCAGTGTGAACACCTTCTGTCTTGAAAGTACAGATCTTGCTTTTAAAAAAAAGACACTGCCAAGGCCAACTAGGCACCAAAGGAATGCGAACACCTGCACAAAGACAAGATAAAAATGCCACAACCAGCAGATAAGTGAAAAATTATCGCAAGGGTCCAATTTCGCTCTGTAAGAAGAGGATGAAGTCATCAAAAACAAGAGAGATAAAGAGTTCAAGTTTTGAGAAAGATTTCTTACTTCATCCAAAGACCCCCCCGACATCTCCCAGGAGAGGACACCGCCCAGGCTCTGCCCAGGCTCCGCCTGGACTCCACCTAGACTCCACCTGTCATGAATATTATAATTATATGTTGCATACTTATGAATATGTATGTAACCTCCCCTGTAACTGTATAAATACCCTAACCCTTTCCCTCCAGGGGTGGAACTCTTTGTCCAGCGTGAGCTGGGAGTTCCCCGGATCCGAAAATAAATACCTTTGCTGTTTAAAGGCTCAAAACTTTGTCTCTAAACAGTTTTGCTTGGCCTTTTTGGGCTTCAGGGAGAGGCATCTGAATAAACAAAGAGCAGGAGAAGGGGACAATTGGAGAGGAATGGGAATGGCCTTTGTCTGCACAGTCTGTGTCTGGAAAGATGACTTTAGAAATGGTCTCTGTATCACCACCACCAGGCAGAAGTTCCTGTTGAGGCTCTGCAGTTGGTTTGCTCCTTGACCCTTCTTGGGGTAGTAGGGAGGTGTTGTTCATTTTTCCCACAGTTTTTATTGCTCATCTTCACACCCCACTTCCCCCAGGAAATGTCCTGACTCACAAGTGAGGGATGGAATCTGATTTCCCATTGCCTGGGGTTCAGAGTTTGGCCTGACTGATCCATAAAATAAATAAATAAATAAATAAATACTTTAACAAATAGTTAAATAAATATCTGTGGCTTCAGAGCCAACTTTACAGCATCTTTTCCTCCCTGCAATCATGGCCTCCAGTGACCTTCTCTAACAAGTCTCTGGGAAGGCTTTGTCAATAATCAGACCAAATGGGGCCAATCCATACTTCAAGATAATTTGGAGTTTTGTTTTGGCTTTAACTTCTTAAGAGTGGTTTTTTTCAGTGTCCTGTCAGTACCTGAGGATTATAGAATCAGTCCCTCTGGCACCTTGGGGCCCATTACAGTACTGAGAAGCCATGAGTCACCCTTTGGGGTTTTTAGTGTTAAAGACTTGCACAGCTAATTGAAGAGGTTTCAATGTGGAGGAAGATTACAAAGAACATCAAATAAAAAATACTGAAAAGTTCTCTTTTACTGGTTTTATATAATCATTTGGTATTGCTGCAGAGTGTCTCTGCAAGAGACCTAGACACTGAGGAAAAGCCTTTGAGATCCAGAACTCTGTGAAGAACATTGTTCCTCACCACCCCAAACACAACACTGCTCTCATTGGCTCCCTGGGAAGGGTCTGGGATAATTTGCCTCCACAACCGTTCCAGAACCATGTTGTTGCCACTACCTTGTAAAAACCACCTATTCACCACCACCTTGTCACCACCCCTTGTCAGTGCCACCACTTCTACCCTCCATCCAGCAGCTGCTGCTCGGTCAGCTCAATCCTGTCCCTACGCTGCCACTTCATCCCCACCCACCCACCCCGCATGGCACCAGCATCATCGGTGTCTCTGCAGGGAGCCCTGAGAGCTGGCAGCGATTGTCCTGTCACACAATGAGGGGATGGGGGCACCGGCAGCGAGCCCGTTCCTGCCCTGCCTGCAGGACACCTTCCCTTAGGGGCAGGAGGAGCAATACATGGCAAGTGTCCCTTTCCAAAAGCCCGCAGCAGCCTCTCTTTCCTATGGCAGCTGCTTTCTGCGCTGCCATCAATAACGCCCTGCAGGCTGCACTTTGCATTTCTTGCCCCTAAGAAAGGGAATGGTCATTCTCGGCATGACCCATCACAGACAGAATGTCCTCACTTCAGAAGAAAATGAAACACAAAAAGGGGGGACACCCACTCCCACTGGCTCACGGGTCTCCGTGCCCTCCGTGCCTCCCACCGGCCCTGGCCCCGCTGGGCTGGGTTTGCCCTCGGGGCACTCTGCAAGTGAAGAGGGGAAAGGGGGAGGTGGGGGCCAGGGAATCCAAATGAAAAGAGTCTCCAGCTGAAGCCAATAAAATGTCAGGCTGTCCCACCAGGCAGTGCTCTGGGGGCCACACAGGGGTGGGGGATAGGCAGCACAGTGCCATATAGAGGTGTTGAACAAGTGCCAGCTTCCTGCCAGAGGTGATTGAAAGGTGACAGTTGCAAATTGTCCCTTATTGCTCTGGAAGTTTTGTATCTTTTCCTCCCCTCAGACTTCTCTCCTGCAGACTGCAGCTGTATGTTACAGATCCTTTGCACTAGCTACCAACCCATCTCCTGTAGAGAACTGCTGCACTCAGGCACAGCAGGAGTTTCCCTGCTGTCAAATAGAGAAAGATTCCTACACAATAAAGTACACTCTGCAAAGATCTGTTGGGCAGAAGTTGCCTCTAATGTGATTACTTTTCTACACGGCATAACGAGATGAGAAATAATTTTGGTAGCTACGTGCACAAAGACATAAACATTATCAAAGACTTCTCTAAGGACTGCTGAGAGACAGTTATTCCAGTCAGGGTCAATCCATACCATAAGAAGTGAGACTAAAAGTGGAGTGAGTGTGCTGCAGGGTTTGACCACTGCTTGGGGATTGGTTGGAAAGTCGTCGAAGGGTGTGAGGTGCAGAAACAAACTTTACAGCCCAGGAAAGGTTCTAAAGCAGGGATGCTTATTGCAGCACTTGGCTGCTTGGTCGTGGGTTATACGTGATGTAAGGGTTCATATAGAATGCCTGCTAGTAACCGTCTAGGGGCCACAATTACTGAGAGAAGCTAACACAGAATGCTTGTTTAATAGAAGCTAAGAAATTGTTTATGTAGTTATCACCTTATAAGGGAAATACGTCTGCTAAAGTGATAACTGTAGAAACCTTGAGATAAGAAACAGAACATGTTGGCTTGGCTGGAGACGGAAGAAATCGGCATGCCTGGAGATGAAGAGGTGAAAAGTTTACATAGAGAAGGATCTTTGCTTAATTTTTAGTTTATCTCTTCACCACCACCAGGAGACGCTATGCAAGTTCAGGAGGGAGGAGATTATAAAAATGACCTCTTGGGACTAATTTTAATACCAAGCGGGAGTAGGTGATGGTTATGTATAGGTTTATTTGAAATCTAACGAATATGTAAAACTTCAGTGTATATAACAAAAGCCTCATTGCAAGATTGCTGCACATGGATTTCAGAGGAATTATCCCCTTTCCCACCCAGTGCTGAATAAACACACCCCTCTCTATAACTTTCCAACTTGTAGAGTCGTTTCTGCAAGTTAGTAGAAGTGAAGGTTGGAGGACATCTGGGATCAGTGACCATGAATTGACAGATTTTCATGTTCTTGCCAGGAGGATGGGAGGCAAAACAACTACAGTGCACTTCAGAAGAGGAAACTTTATCCTCTTTAGCAGCCTGATGGCCAGAATCCCTTGGGAATCTGTTCTGAAGGATAAAGGAGTCCAGGAAAGATGGATGCTCTTTAAGAAGGAAGTCTTGAAGGCGCAGGAACAGGCCATCCCCAAGAGCTGTAAGGTGAGTCACTGGCACAAAAGACCAGCCTGGCTGAACAAGGAACGTTGGCTGTCTCTCAAGGAAAAAATAGAATGTACGGGGGCTGGAGGAAGGGGCAGGACACTCATGAAAACTACAAAAATGCTTTAATGTAGAGAGACAAGATAAACCAGGTGCCTCGAATTGCCAGTGAGTGGGTGTGAGTCCACCTGTGCCTGATTAGGAAAGGCCCCTATTGGGCATGAGCAAGACCAGGGGGCCAATAAAGGTGGGACACACACCCACAGAGGAAACTCAGCTCACTCTGGTGCGAGGCATGGAGAGGCCAGCAGCTCGTTGAGCCTCTGGAGCAAGAAAGGCTCTTCCCACTACACTTCTACCCTGGAAGCGCTGTGTGGTGGCTGGAGTCCTGGAAGAGACCAGCAGCTCGTCGAGCTTCAGGAGCAAGAATGGCTCCTCCCGCTACATTTGGTGGAGAATGCGGGCAACATACAGACATCTAAAGAAGCAGCAGTGTGAGAAGCTGGCAACAGGAACATTCTCCCTGATTTGAAAAAATGCCTGGGCTAACACTCTCCTTGAAAGGTATCAAGCTCTTTGGATTGGAAACCCCTGAACAGAGGGAAGCCGAGATAAGGATTCTCTCTTTGGAAACCCCTGAGCAGAGGGAAGGAAGCCAGGAGGATGGAATCCCATGGTATGGAATCTTACGGAGGAACCAGAAACCCATGAGGAACCCCTGAGCAAAGTGAAGCCAAGATAAGAATTCTCTCTTTGGAAGCCCCTGAGCAGAGGGAAGCCAAGAGAAGAGCAGATACCGAAGGGAGAAGAACAAAAAGCGCCTGGGCTGGGAAAGGTAGAGACTTTGTGACATTGAACGGGTGCCTGAGAAAAGATCCTGTATGTGTAAAAAATCCTGTAAGTTCTATGTCTAAATCTTGTAAGTTATATTTTTGTGTAAAAATCCTCTAAAAATCCTGTGTGTCTGCCTCTCAGCGCCTCCTCGATGCTCTTAGCTGAGTGTCCCGTGGGGCCCGAAGAAAAATCCTGTAAGTGTATTCTTGTGTATAAGTGTAAATGTTTGTAGAAATGGTGTTAAGAAATAATGGTGTTAAGAAATAATGGTGTTAAGAAATAATGGTGTTAAGAAATAATGGTGTTAAGAAATAATGGTGTTAAGAAATAATGGTGTTAAGAAATAATGGTGTTAAGAAATAATGGTGTTAAGAAATAATGGTGTTAAGAAATAATGGTGTTAAGAAATGGTAGAATCCTAGGGGTTAGAAGGGACCTCGAAAGATCATCTAGTCCAACCCCCCCTGCCAGAGCAGGGCCACCTAGAGTACATCGTGCAGGAACGTGTCCAAGCGGGTTTTGAATGTCTCCAGTGAAGGAGACTCCACGACCCCCCTGGGCAGCCTGTTCCAGGGCTCTGTCACCCTTACAGTAAAAATATTTTTTCGAATATTCAACTTGAACCTCCTGTGCTCCAATTTACACCCATTACCCCTTGTCCTATCACTGGTCATCACTGAGAAAAGCCTAACTCCATCTCCCTGACACTCACTCCTTACATATTTGAAAACATTGATGAGGTCACCCCTCAGTCTCCTTTTCTCCAAACTAAAGAGACCCAGCTCCCTCAGCCTTTCCTCATAAGGGAGATGTTCCACTCCCTTAATCATCTTAGTAGCTCTGCGCTGGACTCTTTCAAGCACTTCCCTGTCCTTCTTGAACTGAGGGGCCCAGAACTGGACACAATACTCCAGGTGCGGCCTCACCAATGCAGAATAGAGGGGGAGGAGAACCTCTCTTGACCTACTAACCACACCCTTTCTAATGCACCCCAGGATGCCATTGGCCTTCTTGGCCACAAGGGCACATTGCTGGCTCATGGTCATCCTCTTGTCTACCAGGACCCCCAGGTCTCTTTCACCTACACTGCTCTCCAGCAGGTCAGCCCCCAACCTATACTGGGACATTGTGTTGTTCTTCCCCAAATGCAATCGTGTTAAGAAATTGTGTTAAGAAATCAAAAAAAAGGGGGGGGGGGAAATGTAGAGAGACATTGTCAACCAGTTGCCTTTAGTTGCCAAAGAGTGGGTGTGAGTCCACCTGTGCCTGATTAGGAAAGGCCCCTATTGGGCATGAGCAAGACCAGGGGGCCAATAAAGGTGGGACACACACCCCCAGAGGGAGCTCAGTTCACTCTGGTGCGAGGCATGGAGAGGCCAGCAGCTCGTCGAGCCTCTGGAGCAAGAAAGGCTCCTCCCGCTACACTTCTACCCTGGAAGCGCTGTGTGGTGGCTGGAGTCCTGGAAGAGACCAGCAGCTCGTCGAGCTTCAGGAGCAAGAATGGCTCCTCCCGCTACACTTTAACTATGAAGAAAGGGAATTAGGAAGTCCAAAGACCAGCTAGAAATTTATCTGACCTGCATGGTTAAGGATACCAAGAAAACCTTTTATAAGTAGATGAACAATAAAGGAAGGACCAGGGTGACCCCCATCACCGGACAGATGTAGGAAGACTCCTGGGGTGAAACACAGGGATCTGGGAATTAAACTGTACTGGAGATTTACAGTGGCACCTCTCTGCAAGCAGAAAGGAGGGAGGGATGCCTTATAACACACTCTGCACAAGGCCTGTACAAGGGTGTTTGATGATAGCCACACACAGAAATTGCAGGAGCACCTCCAGGGGTGTGCCTCAGAGTCTGGGATGGATGCTTCTGATCCCATCCCTCTAATCATTCTTGCTCTGGGCTGAGGATATAAGAATGCCTCAGGATGTTCCTCTTATTCTTTTTTGTTTGTCTCAATTTTGTTAAGCCTGGTTTTTTACTTTCCTGAAGAAAGAAATTCTTCCATAATTGCTAATATGACATTAAAAAAAAAAAAACAACAAAAAAAACCCAAACCAACCAAAAAACAAAAATGCAAAACCTCAAACATGGTGACAAGGAACTCTTAAATATATAATATTTAGAATTATCAATATATTGTATTAACATACTCTGATCAGATCTGTCGTTACCTCAGCTCTTTGTACCCCACGTTGGACCGAAATAAAGACAGTTGTGGTTGTTCCTGTGGGACAGAAAGGGTTTGCAAATTACTGTACCATCAGCACTGAGAATGAGATACAAAACTGGGAAAGCCAGAAAAAAATCATGCAGACAGATCTGTGCTGTGCATCAGCTGTATTCATAATATTGACCTGGACAAACTGGAGAGGTGGGCCCAGGTGAACCTCCTGAGGTTCAACAAGACCAAGTGCAGGGTGCAGCACCTGGATCAGAACAATTCTTACCAGCAGTAAAGGCTGAAGGATGAGGTTTTAGAAAGCAGCCCTGCAGAAAAGGACTTGTGGGTGCTGGTGGATGAAGAGCTGGACATGAGCCAACAGTGCACACGTGCAGAAGGCCAGAAGGGCAATCCCATCCTGGGCTGCATCAAAAGAAGAGTGTCCAGCAGATTGAGAGAGGGGATTCTGCCACTTGGCTTTGGTAAAAAACCTCACCTGGAGAACTGCATCCAGCTCTGGAGCCCTCAATAGAGGAAGGACATGGACCTGATGGAGTGGGTCCAGAGGAGGGCTACAAAATGATCAGAGGGCTGGAACACCTCTTCTAGAAGGCAGAGTGAGGGAGATGGGGGTGTTCAATCTGGAGAAAAGAAGGCTCTGGGGAGACCTTCCAGTGCTGAAGGGACCCTACAGGAATGCTGGAGAGGGACAGTTTGCAAGGGCCTCTAGAGGTCACTTAAACCCAAATTATTCCACGATTCTCTGTTTCTCCAATCTTCAAACAGCTCAGTTTCCATGGCGAGATGGAGAGTGCCCAGACATCTACCAAGATGGGATTTTGAGGTCTGAAGATGATGGGTGGTGTACAGAGACTGATGAGCCAAGTCTCAGTGCTGTGGAGACTGTGGGCAGTAGAGGAGGATCCTGAAAGTGCCTGAAGGGTGGGTATGGGCATGGTGGAGCTTTTCTTCACAGTGGGACACAGCTTGGGCAAGAAAGAATGGCCCAAAGTGCAGCTGGGGATGCCTGGAGTGGAGAGCAGAAGAAAGAAAAGTCACTCCATGGGACCAAGGTCCACATATGCCCCACTCTGCTCCTCCATGGCCTGCAGGGGACAGCTGCCCTCTCCCCACAGCCTGCAGGGGAACTTTTTTTCTGGCCATTCCTTCATTCACTGACCTTGGTGTCTTGTGGAGGGCTGGGAGCAGGCTTCCACCTCCTTCTCCATGGACGTCTTGAGCATTTTCTGCCACAGACATTCCATGGTAACCCAGGGCAGCTGCTGACTCCTGAGGGAGGTGCTCTCCCAGATATGGGCACCCCACATCTCCACAGCCCTTATATACCCCCAGGGTCACCACAGAGACCCCCATGACAATGGTGTCCAGGCACCAGACCGTGCATCACAAAGCCCTGGTGGTGGCTGTGGAGACACCCAGGCTTGGAACTGTCTGGGACTGTGTCACAGAATCATGGAATGGGTTGGGTTTAAAGGGTTAAAGATCATCTAGTTCCAACCCCCTGCATGCATGGGTAGAGACACCTCCCACCCAACTGAAGCCAACTCTGCCCCTGTCCCCATGGGACTCACTTCTCCATCCCATCCACAGCATCAGCCTCAGTCAGCAGTAGTGTCTCTCGGAGCTGCTCGAGGATGAGCTTCCTGTGCTCCTTCTGCTGCATGATCCTACAGATCATTCCCATGATGCTTCAGATCATTCAGAATCACAGAATACCTCAGGCTGGAAGAGACCACTGAGCATCTCCTTGTCTGAGTGCCCTGCTCAAGTCTGAACCACATGGGGCTTTTCAAGGGCTTCCCCAGTGTGGCTTCATCCACAAAGGGGGTGAAAGTGCCTTTTGTCCCACCCCACAGGGGGATTAAAAAGACAGAAAACAGTGTTGGCACAGGTTCTGGACACTGAGGCACCATCACTGCTTGCCAGGAGGACTTTGGAACCCTGATGGCACTGCGATCCTCATCATCTCGTGAATTTCCCACCCACCACATCACCCACCTCTTCAATCCAGACATCACCAGTCTCGCTACAACGGGACAATGGCAGAGCATGTCAAAGGGCTTGCTAAAGGCCAGGTGCACCCCATGCCTTTCTGTCCCCTGCCCACTCTGCTTCAGCAATCCCCTCTTTGTCCTTCACCTGCCTGGAGCAGGATGGACCCCTTCACTGTCCCAGGGACTGAGGTCATAGAATCATGGAATGTTAGGGGTTGGAAAGGACCTCTAGAGATTATCCAGTCCAACCCCTCTGCCAAAACAGGATCACCTAGGGCAGGCCACACAGGAACACATCCAGGGATGTGTTGAAAGCCTCCAGAGAAGGAGACTCCACAGCCTCTCTGGGCAGCCTGTTCCAGTGCTCCCACAACCTCACAGTCAAGAAGCTTCTCCTCATGTTGAGGTGGAATTTCCTATGTTCTAGTTTAAACCCCTTTTTCCACTGAAAAGAGATAGACCCCTTCCTTCTGACACCTACACTCCAGATATTTATAGACATTCTTAAAATCCCCTCCTCAGCCTTCTTTTTTCAAAGCTTAAAAGCTCAAATTCTCTCAGTTATTCTTCATTTGAGAGATGTTCAAGTCTCTTAAGAATCCATGCTCTCCCTGGGACTCTCTGCAGTAGATCCCTGTCTCTCTTGAACAACTGGATCCAGTATTCCAGGTGTGGTCTCAGCAGGTCAGAGTAGAGGGGTAGGAAAACATCGCTAGATTTGCTGGAGACACTTTTCCTTATACACCCCAGGACATCATTGGCCCTCTTGGCTACAAGGGCCCATTGTTGAACATGGAGAATTTCCTTTCCATTGGGACCCCAAATTTTTCTCCATGGATCTGTTGTCCAACAGGATGTCCCCTAAACTGCACTGGTGGTTGGTATTATTCCTACCCAGATCCAGGACTCTACACTTGTCCTTATTGAACTTGATGAAATTCACCTTTGCCCAGCTCTCCAGCCTGTCCAGATCTCATGGAGAGCAGCACAGCCTTCTGGTGTCTCAGCCACCTCTCCCAGCTTTGGATCATCAGGAACTTTCTGAGGGTACACTCCATCCCCTCATCCAGGTTGTTGATAAAGAGACTGAAGAAAATTGGACCCAGTACTGATCCGTGGGGAACACCACTGTCCACAGGCCTCCCACTTTCCTCTGTGGCAATCATCCTACCCCCCTGAACTCTGTTGTTGAGCTAGTTACCAGTCCACCTGACAGTCCAATCACATGACCCACATTTCTTCTGTTTTCTTATGAAGATATTATGGGAGACAGTGTCTAAAGCTTTACTGAAGTCAAAGGATATGACATCCACTGCTCTCCCTTCATCTGCCCCTTCAGTCATCCCTTTGTAGAAGGATATCAGGTTACTCAAGCAATATTTCTCCTTAGTAAATCAGTGCTGGCTGCTCCTGAGAACCTTCTTTGTTTTTGCACACTCAAAGTACTGAACATTCTGTAAGGCAGACTTCTCCTTTCCTACTCAATATTAAGAGCTACATCTACCATTGCAGAGATGTGGAATACAAGTTTTCTCCTTCACCTCTGTCATTCTCCTGTGTGGTATTGTGTAACAAGACAAACCTCTCTTAGGTGTAGCAAAACGAAGCTCTCTTACGGAATGGCACTTCACAGTCCAACCAGGTGTTCCAGCAGAGACTCACAAGCAATGCTCTAAGCCTATGGCTCTCAGAGTTAACTAGGCCAGATCAGTGGTAGCTACTCCCAAAGCAACCAACCTCTCCTGCAGGCTAGCTCAGAACTGAGCTCTCCTTGTGTCAGGCCTCACCTTTTATTGGCCCCCTGGTTCTGCTCATGTGCAGTGGGGGCCCACCCTAATTAGGCACAGGTGGGCTTGACACAAGCTCATGCTCACTCCCTGGCAATTAGTGGCACCAGGTTGCCTCATTTCACTACAGTATTGACTGTATCACAATGGACCTTCCAGTACCTGTAGGGCTTCTAGTGGAAGCCTGAGGAGGAACTACTTGCAAGGGCCTCAACTAATAGGATGGAAGACAATGGGTTTAAGTTAGGGAAGAGTGGATTTGGACAATGTAAGGAAAAAATTTCTTTACCATGAGAGTAGTGGAAACAATGGCACATGTTGCCCAGTGAGGTGGTTGAGGCCTCATTCCTGAAAATATAAAAGGTCAGGCTTGAGGAAGCAAGAGCAACCTGACCTATTTGAGGCAGTCCCTGATTACTGCAGGGGGGTTTGAATGGATGACATTTAGAGGTCCCTTCCAACCCAAATAATTCTGTGATTCGATTATTATAAGACCTTCAGCCACCTCAGTAACCATGGAGAGTATCCAGAGTTCTCCCAAGATGGGGTTTGAAGACCCCAAGCCCATGCCCAGGCTGCAGAGGTTGATGGGCAAAGCTGCAGTGCTGTGAAGACTGTGAGCAGTAGAGGAGTATCCCGGGGGTGCCTGAAGGGTGGGTTTGGGCATGGTGGAGCTTTTCTTCACAGTGGGAAACAGCTTGGGCAGGAAAAATGGCCCAAAGTGCAGCTGGGGATGCCTGGAGTGGAAAGCAGAAGAAAGAAATGTCACTGCAAGGGCCATGCTGGGGAACACCACATCCCCCAGAAGGAGCCTGGATCAGCCCAAGGCTCTGTGTGCCAAAGCAGAGGCAAGGAGGACACAGAGATGTCAGGAGACAAAGGGGACAGCAAGGTGGGGCAGGCGGGTGAAGGAGCAGAGCCTGCAGGACAACAGGCACAGGGGATGGGACAGCCCAGGACAGACTGTGGTGGAGATGAGAGAGGGAAAAGCTGTGGAAAAGCTGGAGCCACACTTGGCAGAGCCAAGCTCTCCATGAATTTGCTGATGGCTCTTGTCTCTGTCCCTGATGGCCATGGGGAGACAAGTGGAGCTTCCAGCAGCACTGGGGCTCAGGGCCTCCTTGTCCACGTGCAGGAGACTGGGAGGTGCCGTGCCATAGTCCTGCCCTTGGCATTGCCCATCTCCACATCCCAGTGCTTCCAGGAGAGCCCTGAGGGCTGAGGGAGGCACAGGATCTCCCTCCCTTGCCAGGGGCTGGGGCTCAGGGCTGGCACCTTTGGGGAATGGGCCCAGGGCTGGGCCCTTTGCAGTCCTGACACACAGCCAGGCTTCCTCAGCACCAGAGCCACCTGCACCTTCCTTTTCCCCACCTGCCATCACTGCCTCCTGCTCCCCCCACACCCTGCAGGGGACGCTTTCTCAGGGCTGTCCCTCAGGGGGACCCAGGCACACAGCAAAAAACTTTTGACTTGGACTTTGCCTTGGACTTTCTTGTTGAGAAAGAAGCTTCTGCTGCTTCCTCTCCTTGCCTGTTGAGCAAATGTCCTGGGCTCAGCATCAACACCCCAGAGGGCTCCTGACAGTTGTGAGCTGAGCTCCTGGGATGGAGGAAGCTTCTGGCAAGTGGGCAGTGCTGCAGAGAGACAGCTCTAGGGCGGAAAAGGTCCTCTGCAGAGCGCAGCAGGGCTGAGGGCACTGCCAGGGTATCTGGGGGAGATGAGGAAGGCAGAGAGAGCTTCAAGGGGGGGAAGATGGAGGGGATGAGTGCCAGCTCAGTGGAGGAGAACCTTCCCAGCTTCTGACATGGTGAGTGTCTGGTGCAGGGCAGTGAAGCTGGTGCAGTTCCTGGAGGCATCTCCTAAAGCTGCAGAGCCAGAGCTGATGGGAGCTGTAAGGGGGGAAGGGGCTGGAGGTGGAAGGGGAATTGTGAAGAGGAGTGAGGGTGTGTGTGCAGGCAGGGGTGCCCAGGGCTGTCCTTCAGAGCAGGATCCTGCAGCCCAGGGGCTGTGTGCTGGGGCAGGGACTCTGCTGCCTGCCTGCCTACCAAGAGCCTTCCCGGGGAGCTCCCTGGTGCTGGCAGAAGCTGTGGCTGGCAGGAGACAGGGAGCACGGGGCAGGATCCTGGTGCTGTTGAGAGAGGGCTGAATTGCTGAGGGCTGCTCACAGCTCCATCTGATGCCCAGAATATTTCTGAGGGGACTTTTCAGGGGTCCCTTCAAGGCAGGGCTTTCCTGCTCCAGCCTCAGCTGTCCTTAGGCTCTTTTACAACTTGTCTCTGGCTCAGCTTAGGGGGATGGAAACTTAGCTGTGCAGGGGAGAGCAGGGGCTTAGACTCCTCAAGCATCACCTGGAGGGGGACTAGGAACCTCCAGAAGTGCCTCCACCCCCCAGCAGCTCAGCTCAGTTCAGCTCAGCTTCCCTTTTCCATTGTCCTCAGGGTGTGTGTGCCCTGTTCTTTATCTGCTGGACCCCCTGAGTGGCTGCAGGGAAGAGCTGGGCACCCAGGGGCTAGGCTGGGCCCTGTGAGCAGGGGAAGGAAGTGCGACAGGGCCAAGGAAACAGCTCCAGGCAGCAGATGTGCCCATGGCAAGGAGGTGTCCATCTTCCCTCTGCCCTCTGGAGCTCTGGGCAGTGCCCTCTGTGAGGCTGGGGAGGAGTTTACCCTCCCTTCATCAGACCAGCTCCCCTTTCTCTGCATGGAGCCACAGGCAATCCTCTTGCCTTGCTCTGTTCTCCCCGAGTGCAGCAGAACTGCTGAGGGTTTGAGACATCCAAGAACATTCCCCAGGAGAGATGGGGGGATCTGAAATAAAAACCCAAACCCCTCTGAATCTGCCTTCTGCCACCCCAGTTTCGTAGAACTGAGAATGTAGATGGTGATGACCCCTTTTTTTTATCACTGCTTTGATAAGATTAAGTTGACTTCTAGTGTTGCCCCTGACTCCATGATCTCGTGTGCTCACAGGTGAGATCAGATGTGACTCTGTAGCAGCCATCGCACAGAGTTTCTGCTCCTCACTACACATTCAGCCAGCTGCAGTCAGAGATCCAACCATAGAGCGGAAGGAAGATCTGTTAGAAAAGTGTGTGTGGATGTGCTAGGAAAAGAAGATACGGAAGCTGTCTTTGATTTTCCAGAGAAGTTTCCTTGCAGCTCTTGCACTTCTGGCTCTTCCTGGGCATCTACCTGGCTGCCCTCCTGGGCAACGGCCTCATCATCACCAACATCGTCTGTGACCACCGCCTCCACACCCCCATGTACTTCTTCCTCCTCAACCTCTCCCTCCTCGACCTGGGATCCATCTCCACCACTCTGCCCAAAGCCATGGCCAATTCCCTCTGGGACAACAGGGACATCGCCTACAAGGGATGTGCTGCACAGATCTTCTTCTTTGTCTTCTTCATCAAAGCTGAGTACTGTCTCCTGACCATCATATCCTACGACCGCTACGTGGCCATCTGCAAACCCCTGCACTATGGGACCCTCCTGTGCAGCAGAGCTTGTGTCCACATGGCAGCAGCTGCCTGGGGCCCTGGGTTTCTCACTGCTCTGCTGCACACAGCCAATACATTTTCCCTGCTCCTCTGCCAGGGCAATGCCCTGGACCATTTCTTCTGTGAAGTCCCCCAGATCCTCAAGCTCTCCTGCTCTCATTCTGATTACGCCAGAGAAATTTGGCTTCTTGTATTAAGTTGCTTGTTAGGTTTAGGGTGTTTCGTTTTCATAGTGGTTTCATATGTGGAGATCTTCAGGGCTGTGCTGAGGATCCCCTCTGAGCAGGGACAGCACAAAGCCTTTTCCATGTGCCTCCCTCACCTGGCCGTGATCTGCCTGTTTTTCAGCAGTGGCATCTTTGCCTACCTGAAGCCCCCCTCCATCTCCTCCCCAGCCCCGGACCTGGTGGTGTAATTTCTGAATTTGGTGGTTCCTCCAGCAGTGAACCCCCTCATCTACACCATGAGGAACCAGGAGCTCAAGAATGCCCTGAGGAAATTGATGATTGGATTGTTTTCAAAAGTTTGGAACTGACTGACTTCTTCTGCAGTTCACTCATCACAAAACTCTTTAAAGGACAAACTGACTTCCAGCTATATTTATTTTGTTTTGTTGTAGATGTGTTTTGTTGGGTTTTTTTCTTTTTTACTTTTTCTAATATTCACAAATATCATTTTCATTATCTCTGACATTTCTTATTACGTGTCTCTTCTTGTATTCTTTGACACAGAGACATATCTTGTCAGTATGCATATCTTGTAGCACCAATTTCTTTAGCTTACTGTGGGAAAAATATCTGCGGAGGCTTAAGGATTCCATGTGCACATCAATATGAATGTATGAAATCGTTTATTAACAACTTGCACTCACTTATATAGAGAAGCCTTGTTTACACCATCATATCATGCTGGTGGCTTTGTATTCCAATTACACATTCCATTCTCACGGAACCACTCTTCTCACATAATTATTTTCCTCTTCTGTTGCCAATTAAGTTATCTCTTTCCCATTAGCTCATTTTTAGAAAACCTCTAACTAGGCCTCAATAACCATTAACCCAATGTGGCCTAAGCTAAAGTAAGTCAGGATTGCTCACAACTTGTATATTTCTGAACTGCTTCACCAACATATTCCCCTTTTTGTTTTTTGAGCAATTCTGACTTATTTCATTACGTAAGATAACATGCTAATGATATATTGTCATAAAAAGCATACTAATACAAAAGCAATAACATACCAATAATGCAAAAAACAATAATAACAAATATACTAATACAAAGGCAAAAATAACATACTTCTACAAAAATTCTATGTCATGGATAGCTAAAATCTCCTGTCAAAGAAAAGAAATATCACTAGCAGCAGGTAACCCTCAAGTTATTGCCTACCAAGATCTAGACCTGGACATTTGATGCCCAGAACAATGTAAAAATATTTCCCACTTCTTCTTCATACCTTTCAGAAGGCATTAGAGAAACTTCTTTTTTTTTTTTTTTTTTTTTTTTTTTAATGAGGCTATGTGGTGTCCTTTCCCCCCCTCCCAGCAGGGCTCACAGCTACAGTATCTGTGGGGGCAGAGGCTGCAGCAGACTTGCTGGCAGCAATCACCAGCCACACGAAGGGGGGTTGAAAAGCAGCCGCGGGGGAAAGAGTCTGGGAGGGGGAAGTTTCTTTCTCTCCACAGCAGTTCTGGTGGTATCAGCCTGAAATAGAATAAATCAATACAATCTCCCAAACCAAATACTTGTATCAGAAATATTATCACTGTGAATCCACATTAAAGGCATTTGTTTCCATGGTCGAACCCATCTGCTCGGTACCCAACGCACTCCAGTACCTGTAAGTAAGCACATATAACCTCGACCAGTCGATTTCACCTCTGCCGGCCCTTCCCATTGTCCAGTGATGGAATTCTTGAATTCCACCAAAATTTTGTGGGAAGGTTCCGAAGCAAAGTCTGCTAAAGCTTTTTGGTGAATCAGTATCGGAGGTTCTGTATGTTCTCCTGTAAGGCGTAAATAGTTCATGGCCTATACAGCCTTACTTAACCGGTCCTGAGGAGGACTCCCTTCCTCCCCCCTTTTTTGTCTTTCAAGGAGTGTCTTTAGTACCGAATGGCAACGTTCCACTACTGCTTGACCCGTAGGGTTATGAGGAATACCAGTAACATGGTGAATACCCCATTATCCACAAAACTGTCGAAAACGAGCAGAAGAATAAGCGGGGCCATTATCCGTCTTAATGGAAAGAGGTACTCCAAGAACAGCAAAGGATACATATAGATGTCTGATAACATGTTTCGTTACCTCACCAGTCTGAGCAGAGGCCCAAACGGCCATAGAAAAAGTATCTATAACAACATGCACATATTTTAAGCGTCCAAACTGTTGTACATGAGTGACATCCGTTTGCCACAGTTCCAAGGATTTTAAACCTTTAGGATTGACTCCCATTCTAATACCAAGATCAACCTTTTGGCAATCAGGACAAGATTTCACAATTCCCTGGACATCCCCCAGAGGTAAATCAAACTGCTTCGCTAGCACTTTAGCAGATTGATGAAAAAATGCATGAGATTGTCGAGCTTGTGAAAAAACATCAACAGAAGGACCAGTCCATGCTGGTGCAACTAAATGGTCAGCTCGCTTATTACCGATAGCCAAACCTTGGTCACTAAGATGACTCCGGATATGAGTGATAAAATAACGATGTTCTCTTTCTGCTAAGAGTCTCAATAACTTCTGCAATAAGAAATACAAATGCTTATTCGAAATTTCCTTCAAAATGGCATGATACATTCTCAAAACAATACCTACTACATAAAGTGAATCAGAGACTATATTGACAGCAGTACTATTCCATGTTTCAAAAACCCAAATAACCGTGGTAACTTCAAGGGTTTGCAAAGAGTCAAATGACTTCCCTTGAATTAAATGTTCTTTCCATTGCCCAGGCGTCTCCTCCCAGGTAACAACAGATTTACGGGATTTTTTTTTCAGCATCCGTAAAGACCGTTATGTCGTCCACTGGACTGTCAGACAAAAAACTACATGACTCTCACTGCATGTTAGGTAAAAGTGGTAACAAGCGATATGAGGGGTAAGAATTCGTTATTTCCCCACCAAACTATGCCAAGGCTATTTGCAGGTCCGTTGAAATTTGCAGCAGCCAAACCAAATAGTCTTGCATAAGGGGCAAAATGATCTGTCCTGGGTCCACCCAGGCGATGTCTTGACATCTCACTCTGCCTTTTTTTTTTTTTTTTTTTTTTTTAAATAATCAAAACCAGTAATAACAAATATAACTGATAAACCTTGTCTAATTAAATCTCTAAGTTATCCCCATACCCTTAAACGATTTAACCATTCATTTAACTCAGTATATGCAACAGTTAATTTTTTCATGTTATCCTAATCAATCATTTTTTATTGTGAATTGACTCTGAATGATCAGATAAATTTATGCAAATACACTCTATTCAAGTCTTCACCAACATAACCTAAAAGCTAACAATAAAAAGTCAGTGGCAGCACGACTTTGTAAAACTGCATGTCTGACACTATCTACATCTTTTAGCATCTGTGTTAAAATACCAGAAGTTAAGGTCATCTGCTTAGCAGTGCAACAGAATAGCAAAATCAACAATAAACATATAGATGAGGGATCCTGTTGGGGAAACAGTTCAGAAATATACAGGTTGTGAGCAATCCTGACTTAAATTTAAGCCACTTTGGGTTAATGGTTACTGAGGCCTTGTTAGAGGCTTTCTGAGAATGAGCTAATGGGAAAGAGATAACTTAATTGGCAACAGAAGAGGAAAATAATTATGTGAGAAGAATCTTTGTAATGTGTAATTGGAATACAAAGCCACCTGCATGATAAGATGGTTTAAACAAGACTTCTCTATATAAGTGAGTGCAAGTTGTTAATAAACGATTTCATACAATCATATTGATGTGCACATGGAATTCTTAAGCCTCCACAGACTGTTTTCCCACAGGATCCCATAATCAACATCTAAACGATCACATGAATTACCACATTAACAAAAGCCTGTTATCAATACAACACAATACGAAAAGCACATTTCACACTGCAGTGGAAGGACTTAAACACCTTTTTAGTATGAGGAAGGTCAGGTGTCCACTGCCGCATAGAGCCAAGGGGGTAGAGGAGGCTTACGCGACAAAAATTCATCGGGGGGCCCCCAAAGCGTCCCCAAACCCCTCCTGGGTCACGGCATGGTGGAGTCCTGGTTTCCTCCATGGTTGCCAAATTGAAGCCCAAAAAGGCCTAATAAAATTGTTTAGAGACAGAATTCCAAGCCTATAAACAGCAAAGGCACACACACACACACACACTTTTTTTCTCTGCTGTGGTGTCTGCAACATGGCTCATTTTCTGAGCAGCAGCAGTGTGTGCGGGGGGGCGAGAAGCATCTGCGGAGGCAGGAGTGGGGGGTGCTCTCTGTATCAGGAGCAACTCTTACTCTACGCAGCAACTTTCAGCCTCCTAAAAGGCAAACTCATTCTCATAACTGCGTTTTTTGTGTTTTGTTTTGTTTTGTCTTACTTCTCACCAATATATAAGAAAAATTAACAACATCTACTAGAAGATTCAACAATGAAACGATATTGCTACTAAAATCTGGTGAAATTAGCCTAAAATAAAATGAAGTGGTACAATTTCCCAAACCAAAACTGCAAGTATAATTACCAACCAAGTTTTTTATCTCTGTGTGAAACACCAGTGTACCATGCACCACAATATACATCAATATTGAAAACTGTATTGCAGTGATGGTCCTTAAGCATCTTTATCTTAAGCAGCTTCTAACAATTGGGCTGCTGTAGCACCTTTTTGGGAGTAGTCCTAATGCACATTTAGTTTTTTCATTAGCATTGTCATATTCTAACATATCAAAAAATTTTGTTTTCATCTCTTCTAACAAATCCAGATGTGATATTACCATTCAATATAAGTGATCCACAAATTTTGAATATGACTCTGCTCTCCTCTGTTTAATATTTGTAAAAGAAAATTTGCTTGTGCAGGATCATGTACAGTTTGCAAAGCCTTATACGCCAATTCTTGTGAAAGTTGTAACACTTCAGTTTGAAACCATGCCTGAAAATATGCACATACAAAAGGACAAGCACCCAGTAACATTTGTGCTTGCACCCCGTGTAATGCATCGGTGTTCTGTCTAGGAATCACAGCTGCATTTTCGCATAGCATTTACCATTTATGATGAAATTGCAGTTGTTGAGAAGGAGTTAACAGAGTATCAATGAGCATTTTTGTGTCATATGACGTCAACAATTTAGCAGTAAAAAGATGTTGCAAAGGAGATTGAGTAAATGACTCAAACCGATTTCAAACCGTACTGCGCAATGGCAGCTTTGGCTTCTTTTATCATTTTCCAATCTAATGCAACCCATTGACCTCCTCCTCCTGGTCCCACAATCACTGGAAAACCATCGGACTCATATTGGGAACCATTTCTCCTTCAACTATAGCATTTTGAATAATTCCCTTCCATCTAGTTACTGGATACACACTACCACACCCCCCCACTATACCTCCACCACCCTCCCCTCCCCATGTTGGATCTGGAAGAGGTGGAGCAGTGGGTGTTAAAGGGTTAAGGGAAGTATGAGCCGGAATAGGGAACGGATCAGGGGGTAAAAATGGATTAGTGCCCCTGGGTTGTTCGCAATGTTCCCCGGAGCAAAAACTAGTTTTTTTTCAGGGGTATACTCATCCTTGGTCTCCAATTCTTTCAGTTTCTTCAGCACTTCCCTTGGTTGCTTGTCTCCGAGTCCCAGTTCTTTCCTTGGTTGTTGCTCTATAGCAGGCACTGATGGTGTTGACAGGTGAAGCAGAGGATTAATTGAAGGCAACTGTGGTCAAGAAGATATATCAGGCTTCCGAGGTGGAAAGGAAGGCAGAGCAGTCGGGAGCTGTGGCAGGCGGGCTCGAGGTGGGGAGTTTGCATTCTAAGATTCCTCGCCTGTGTTCACTGGCTTCTCTCTCTCTGGGTCCTCCGATAATTCTGGTGGTCTTTTCACTCGCTTTTGGTTTTGCTTCTCGGTCCCATTTTTACTTTTCACCTGACCCCCAGGGTCAAATGGCACACAAGTTGGTGACACATTGACAAGGTCATGGGACGCTGGTCAAGACTTTTCACCAGATCATCTGATAACCTGGAGAATGCTAATGACTGCTGTAGTGGAACAAAGCAACCAGATGCCTCTAATTGCCGAGGAGTGGGTGTGAGCTGGTATCAAGTCCACCTGTGCCTAGGTAGGGCAGGCCCCCTATTGAGCACGAGCAGGACTAGGGGGCCAATAAAAGGTGAGGCTCACACCCACAGACTAGCTCACTCTTTGGCTACTCAAGAGAGAGGTTTGTAGCTCTCTGAGCTAACAGACCAATCTACGCTAGTTCCACTTTGTGAGTGATATACTTAGAGCACAGCTCACAAGTCTCTATTGCAACACCTAGTTAGACCTTGAGGTGCCGATCCCTAAAGAAAGGTTCGTTTCGCAACATTTGGTGCAGAATGCGGGCATAGACTTTGGTCTAGCCCGTGTTCTGACGAATCCAGAAAAAGGGATCCAATCTAGCGTGTGCTGCAATTAGCAGAAGACCTGAGTTTTCGGGTAAGAAGATCCGTTACCCTTCCTTCAACACTACTAATTAGCCAAGGAAAAAGAAAAAAGATGGGACTTTGATCAAGCACCCCAGTCGAGCAAGGACTCTCCTACTCCCCATCCGCTGTTGCTGCGCGGGAACTCTGGAAAGAGGTTTGTGACTTATTGAATAACCTCCATGATCAAGAAATTTGCAGAAATATAACTAGAGTAGATGCTACCTGGGAGGTGGTGATTAATGCTTTAAAAGAGATAAAAGTTGAGGCGAAAGCTGCCATCACCGCGATAGCGGCAGTCCCACCAAACGGCATCCTTGATAATAAAACACCACCACCTGAGGCAGAACCCGGTGTAGTCCTAACAGCACCTCCGCTACCCCCCCGAGAATGAAAAAGCCCAAAAGGCGTTCCTAGGTTTAAGGGACAACAGCCTTGGCATCAAGGGCATGAGAGAAAAAGCGCATCGTTCCATAGCCAAATTTCTCTCGGACATCGGGCCGGAGGAAGAAAAAGAAGTACCTGCTCCAAAGACCAAAAGTAATGTGAAGATGCCGATGACCCATGCCTCCGAGATGGGTGGCTCCAGCTGCTGCGTGAAACCACCCTAACTAGGCACAGGTGGACTTCATACCAGCTCACACCCACTCCTCGGCAATTAGAGGCATCTGGTTGCTTTGTTCCACTACAGACTGCTGTGAGCTTATTATATACCTGCCCAACTCACTCACTAATTCTATCTGATTGTTGCTTGAGAAGCAGGGCAGTCTTAGAATGCTGGACATAAGTAAAAGATCAAAAAAAAATTTCATGTCATTTTCAACGGAAGACACGGGAGCCATGGACAAGCTGCTTGTCTTTAATACAGAGGGCACGCCCGCCACGGCCAAACTGCTTTGTCATGATGCAGTAATACAGACTGTTCTTATTGATATACCTGCTATGACTGATGCATTGTTGACTGACTCTGAAACTTCACATCAAAGGTTTTCAATAGAGGACTTTGTGTCTTCAAGGAATGAGGTCCCTTTTGATCCAGGGTTAATAGATCTTGAAAAGGAGCCAGACCTATTCCCCCACACACACTCCTTCAATAGCTGCCAGTGCCACTGTGACTGCACCCCATAGGCAGAGCTGAGAGAGAAGTGCTGTGGAGGGAGGGGGAGGCTCTGGAAAAGGTTCTGCGTTTTCATCCCTGATGCAAACAATAAAAGTTTCACGTGAATTAGGCATGCCTGTGACTTTTCCATTGAAAATTGCAGTAACTGTTTTATTTACTGGCAGAGACAATCAAGGGAAAATTAGAACTGATTTGCTACACGTTATGAATGCCCTAGCTTTCCCTGTGCAGTATGGGGAAGGGGAATGGAGTGATGACAATGGGTAACACAGGAGCTGTGACCACTTCCCCCGTGGCGGGGGGGGAGGGTGCCCGAGGGGAGATGACTGCCGCTTCTTTCACTGCCTCCCCACGCTGGAGCCACCACCACTCCCGGGGCCTCTGGGAGGAGGGGGCACACAACAGTGGGATCAGCAGACTCTTGCTTGCTCTCTCCACAACGCCCTCCATCTCCCCCAGCCCTGATGGACCCTGCCAAGCCAGGGAGGAACTCTTATTGTGTGTGAGACCCTTCCTTTGTGCTCTTTCTCTTCGCCCCCTCCCCCCAGCCTTCCCAACTATTCCCCTGTCCTGATTTGCAAATGCTAATGAGTCAAGGTCCTTTTGCTGATGGTGCTTTTCAAACAAGATTTGCACCACAGGTGTTGCAATTAACTCAAAGACTTGCTTTGCAGGCACTGACATCAATTCAAGAACCAGGTCAATTGCATGCCTTTGCTCGTGTTAAACAGGGTTTAAATGAGTCTTTTCCTGATTTTGTTGATAAGCTGTTCAGGGCAATCCAAGATCATCCTGATTTGGATGAGGATTCCAAACAGAGTATGTTTAAGGTTTTAGCTTTTGATAATGCGAATGATAAAACAAGACAAATTTTAGGACCGTTGCCCCAAACAGCTGAGGTTGCAGATATGATTGAGCTCGTGGAGCGCACTCGGCAATCGGAAAAAGCCGCCTATATGGTTGCTGCATTAAAAGGTATGGTGCCAACAGCACCAAAAGGCAAGTCCTCAAAAGATAAAAAATGTTTTAATTGTGGTAAAGAGGGTCATTCTAAAGCGCAATGCAGAGTTGCAGGACCCAAACAGAAATGGTGTTCGAATTGCAATAAGAATAATCACAACGCATCTGAGTGCCAGCAATCGGGAAACCGGCTGCCGAGCGCGAACTACCCACACGCCAAGACACAAATTCAGGGAGCATGGTCCGCTGGTCAGGGGAATCAGGGACCCCAGGGGCCCTGGACACCGTCAGCTCCGCCACTCACGGGAGCGCCGGGGTTGACGTGGAAACCGCAGAAGATGTAACATTGTTAAACACTGACATACATTTAGTGAAATCGAATATTCAGGGACCCTTGGGGCATAATTTGTGTGCTTTACTTTTAGGACAGTCATCTACATCTAGACAGGGTATTTTTGTAGTCCCTGGTGTGATCGATGCTGACTATACTGGATTAGTAAAAATCATGTTTATACTATTACTCCACTGGTATCCATTCCAAAAGGCAGTAGAATAGTGCAATTAGTACCATTTTTGTCACAGGTACCGTGTAAAGATGAAAGCGACAGAGGAAGTGGAGGCTTTGGCTCCACTGGAGCACCACAAGTTTATTTTGCTATGGATATTATGAAAGGAAAACCTGAGGTAGAGGTACTTATTAGATCTAAATAGAATGAGACTATTAAATTGAAAATGATGATTGATACAGGAGCAGATGTTATGTCGTAGAATGCTCTCGAATGTTCCCGAAAGGTAGGGGGTGTGACCTTTTGCCGTGCCCAACCCCATGTTTGAGGGGCCAATTAGATCGGCCCATAATCCTGTGCTACCTGCACCAGGGATTCGCTGTGCTACAGGTAAAAACACCGGGTGTACAATAAAACGTTATGTTGATGTGTGGTGGTGTCCGGGTTTGGACCAGGATAAAGGTGATTTTCTGTCTTGTACTTTTGCTTTTAGTGCTGCTGTGCTGGACATACTAGAACTTCAGTATGAGCTGGAGTCAAAGGCAGCCAGGTGGTATGCTAATATTGACATTGCTAATGCATTTTTTGCTATTCCTATAGCACCAGAATGCAGGGCACAGTTTGCTTTCACCTGGAGAGGTGTCCAGTACACTTGGAATCGACTGCCCCAGGGGTAGAAACACAGTCCTACCATCTGCCATGGACTGATCCATGATACCTTGGAAAAGGGTGGAGCTCCAGAAAATCTACAGTACATCGATGACATCATTGTGTGGGGTGACACAGCAAAGGAAGTCTATGAGAAAGGTAAGACGATAATTGAAATCCTTCTAGAGGCTGGTTTTGCTATTAAAAGGAGCAAGGTCAAGGGACCTGCACAAGAGATACAGTTTCTGGGAGTTAAGTGGCAAGATGGACGTCACCCCATCCCAATGGACGTGATCAACAAAATAACAGCTATGGCCCCACCAACTACCAAAAAGGAAACTCCGTCCTCCTTAGGAGCTGTTGTTTTCTGGAGGATTCATATTCCTCTTTATAATCAGATTGTGAAATCTCTCTACGAGGTTACCTGGAAGAAGAAAGACTTTAAATGGGGCTCAGAACAACAAGCTGCTTTTGAGAGTATTAAACAGGAGATTGTGCAAGCTCTTGGACCAATTCGAACAGGACCAGACATTAAAAATGTTCTTTACCCCGGAGATGGAGGTGATGGTCTTACACAGAGCCTCTGTCAGAAAGCTCCAGGAGAGATTTGAGGCCGACCTCTAGGATTTTGGGGTCGAAACTACAAAGGCTCCGAAGCCAACTACACAGCCACTGAAAAAGAGATCCTGGCTGCATACAAAGGAGTTAGAGCTGCTTCAGAAGTGATTGGCACTGAGGCACAGCTCCTCCTGGTGCCACGATTACCTGTACTGGGTTTTATGTACACAGGTAGAGCATCTTCCCTTCATCATGCTACCGATTCTACCTGGAGTAAATGGATTGCTTTACTCTCACAGAGAGCTAGGATAGGAAGACTCAATCGTCCAGGAATTGTAGAAGCAATAACACATTGGCCAGAAGGCAAACACTTTGGAATGCCACCAGAAAAAGTGGTAAAACGGGCTGAAGAAGCCCCACCATACGATCAACTTCCAGAGAATGAGAAAAAATATGCTCTTTTCACTGATGGATCCTGTCGTCTGGTAGGAGGTCATCGAAGGTGGAAAGCTGCCGTATGGAATCCTACACAACTAGTTGCAAAAACAGCTGAAGGAGAGGGTGAATCAAGTCAATTTGCAGAGGTAAAAGCCATCCAATTGGCTTTGGACATTGCTGAACAAGAAAAGTGGCCGAGACTTTATCTCTATACTGACGCATGGATGGTAGCAAATGCCTTATGGCGCTGGTTAAAGCAGTGGAAGCAAAACAACTGGCAACATAGAGATAAACCTATCTGGGCTGCTGAACTGTGGAAAGACATTGCTGCTCAGTTAGAGAAACTTGATGTAAAAGTATGTCACGTAGATGCCCACGTACCTTCCTATCGAGCTACTGAGGAACATCAAAACAACCAACGAGCAGATGAGGCTGCTCAAGTCTTCCAAATAGATCTGGACTGGGACCATAAAGGTGAACTGTTTTTAGCTAGATGGGCCTAAATGCTTCAGGCTATCAGGGCAGGGATGCAACATAACTATGGGCTTGTAACCGAGGGGTGGATTTATCTTTGGACGCTATTGTGCAGGTTATCCACGATTGTGACATATGGGCTTCAATTAAGTAAGTTTAAAGGTTGAAACCTCTGTTGTATGAAGGGAGATGGTCAAAATATAGGTATGGGGAGGCCTGGCAAGTCGACTACATCACACTGCCTCAAACCCACCAGGATAAGTGCTATGTGCTTACAATGGTGGAGGCAAGTACAGGATGGCTGGAAACATATCCTTTGCCTCATGCCAGAGCCCAGAACACTATCCTGGGCCTAGAGAAACAAGTCTTGTGGTGATATGGTACACCAGAATTGAACCAGATAATGGAAGTAATTTCAAAAACAGTCTCATAAATAACTGGGGCAAAGAACATGGTATTGAGTGGGAACACCATATCCCCTATCATGCACCAGCCTCAGGTAAAATTGAAAGGTACAGTGGACTGTTAAAAACTACCTTAAAGGCAATGGGTGGTGGAACCTTTAAAAACTGGGACAAGCACTTGGCAAAAGCCACCTGGTTAGTTAACACCAGGGGTTCCATCAATCGAGCTGGTCCTGCTCAGTCAGATCTTCTACACACAGTAGATGGGGACAAAGTGCCTGTGGTGCATGAAAAGAATCTGCTAGGGAAAACAGTTTGGGTTTATCCTGCCTCGGCAAAGGCAAACCCATTCGTGGGGTTGCTTTCGCTCAAGGGCCTGGACACACTTGGTGGGTGATGATGAAAGATGGAGAAGTACAATGTGTACCACAAGGGAATCTAACACTAGGTGAGAATTCCTGATTTCTGCTTGTCTAGCTTAATCAGTAATGCATGAAATCTTTGGGAATCATGAACTTGTATCCCACATTAGCTACTGTTATGTGAATTGTTGCATAAACTAACAGTGTTCTGTGAGTGCTTTTCAGGATGATTTTATGATGATGAAACCAGAACTAGGTTCATCGGCTGGCATCCAGTGTCTTCCTTGAAGTTACCATCTGCAACCTGCAACTTCTGGACCATGGACATGAACTGTGAAAATTGCTCCTTGTTTTGAGAATCTGCTACAAAAGATTACCATCTGCAATCATAGACTGAATTACTTAGTGAATTTTAGCACAGAGAGATAGTAATAATTTGTGTTAAAATGTATTTAGGGATAAGAGATAATAATGATTGGAGCATGACGCAAATGGTATGGAATAAGGGGTGAAATGTCCTGGTTTGGACCAGGATAAAGGTGATTTTCTGTTATGTACTTTTGCTTTTAGCTAGGTCTCTTGTAAGTAGTTGCATTTGCTGAAATTAACAGCAAGTTTCTCAGAGAGTGTGTGCTTCTAGGATTGATAACACTTTATGTTTATAGTTACTGCTAGAGACTGGTATGCAGAGCCAAGGACACTGCTCAGCTCTGAGGAAAACTTTTACCCTCCAGAAGGAAGAAAGAGGTCCCACCTGCAGCCCTCCTTTGGGGAGGTACAGACAAGATAGATATCAGAATTGACCAAACAGAGTATTCCACCCCATATACGTCATACTCAGTATAAATTTGAGGGATCACGAGGGCCAAGCCAGATTTCCTGCTTCCAGTTTCCGGCTGCCTGTTCTTCCTGCCTTCCCTGTTTCCCTTCCTTCACCCGGCATCCTGGAAGGAATCCGTCCGTTCGTCTGCCTGTGGTCCTGCTCCGTGCCAGCCCATATCTGTGTGTTCCTGCCTCCAGTTCCCGACTGCTGCCGACTCCAGGAGTCCAGCCTGGACTTTCCCAGGGGTGCCCTGCAGCCTCAATGGTGACGTGAGTGTTACTGGGGAAAAGGGGGGAGCAATGTGGTATCCATTTTCCTGTATATTTGTAGATATTTAGTAATTTTTTGTTGCAAGACAAACCTCTTTTAGGGCATGGCCCTTCAAGGTCCAACCAGGTGTTCCAGCAGGGACTCACGAACAGTGCTCCGAGCCTAGAGTCTCAGGGTTGACTAGCCTGGATCGGTGCTGTTGCTCCAAGAGCAACTGACCTCTCTGCTGGCTAGCTCAGGACTGAGCTCCGCCTGTGTCTTAGGCCTCACCTTTTATTAGCCCCCTGGTCCTGCTCACGCGCAGTGGGGGCCTGCCCTAATCTGCACAGGTGGGCTTGACACAAGCTCACGCCCACTACCTGGCAATTAGTGGCACCTGGATGCGTCATTTCACATTTCCCCCCTTCTTTTTGTTTTTTTCTTTCTGAAGAACTACCGTGACAATAGGTACATAGTAAACACAAATAAAACAAAAATGACAATTTCTCTCTCTTTCTTTTTTTTGTTTTTGTTTGTTTGTTTGTTTTTGGTTTTTGTTTGAGTTTTGTTGGTTTTTTTTGTTAGAAGAACACAAACAACAAGGAAAAAATTATACGATATCCAACGTGCAAATTTGACAAGGTTATTCAGTTTGATGTGCTGGATGATGCGCCTTTGTCCGTTACAGATCTGGTGGCGGCAGGGCGTTTCCATTTACTGGGTACCCAAAGAGGTCCAGATTCTGTGGAGACACAGCTATAACCTCTTCCGGTAAACAGTAGTGGCTTGGGCCCTACCCACTGACTTGTAGATGGGTCTTTGTAGTTAATCTGGACTTCCGGCATGTGGTTGATTTTCTGGGACGAGTAATGGAGTAACACGGGGTTGCTGGGAATCACAGCTTAGACTAAGAAAATTCAGAGTAAAAAGCACTTTGCTAAGCCGCATCTGTGGGTCCATGTCTTTGCTGTCTTTTTGTTTTTGTAGATATGTCTTCAGGGTGCGATTAGCTCTTTCCACTATCCCCTGGCCTGTAGACGAATGAGGGATCCCTGTAATGTGTTTTACTCCCCAAGTAGCAAAAAATTGCTTGACTTTTTTGGCTATATAAGCAGGCGCATTGTCGGTTTTTACTACTTGAGGGACCCCCATAACAGCAAAGCAATTGGTCAGGTGACGGACCACATGTAAAGCCTTCTCCCCTGTTTGAGCTGTCGCCCAAAGCATGCCTGAAAATGTGTCTATGGTCACTTGGACGTACTTGAGTCGTCCGAATTCCGGAACGTGGGTGACATCCATCTGCCAGATCTCTCCCGCCCGTAGCCTGCGTGGATTGACTCCCTCCCATTCCTAGGGCAGGACCAATTTGTGCGCACTGAGGGCATGCTTTAACAATCCCTTTTGCATCTTCCCATGGAATTGCAAACATGCGCTTCAACACCCTGGCATTTTGGTGGAATAAGGAATGGCTATTTTGAGTCTTCGCGAACTGACTTACAGGACCCTGTAATCCTCAGCTGACCAGGGAGTCAGCCCTTGCATTTCCTTCTCCTAGTCCCAAAGACGTTTTATGGCTGCGGATGTGCAAGATGCAGCACGGTTGTGTGCGAATTTTCAGCACACGCTGTAATGTAAGAAAGAGCTCTAATAGCTGCTGGTTTTTTACTGACTTGACAAGAGCATCCTCGATACGGTTTGCTACTCCGACTGCATATTGCGAGTCGGAGACGATGTTAAGGGGGACACGTCGCCATTGTGTTAAGGCCCAAATGATAGCCAGTAGTTCCAGAGTCTGCAGGTTGTTTTTGTCGGTGCCCGGAATCAAATGTTGCTTCCACTGTCCCTTATCCTGCCATACGCAGGTGGCCATTTTCGACCCTTTTCCAGCATCAGTGAACACTGTGATACCAGGCACTGGGCACTCTGAAACAATCGGTCGTTCTATCCAATGGAATTGGCTGATGGCCTGTAGGCGCTTTTGTTTTGGGCCTCCATGATGGATTTCCCCAGAGTATTCGAACAAGGCGAGTTGTAGTGGTGTAGAGCGTTGCAGCAACCAATCAAAATCAATTGTTTTGATAGGGATGCTGATCCATCCTGCCTCTTGACCATCTACTTCAAGGCAACGCTGTCGTCCCTTTCGTATCAGGAATGCCGTTATCTCAGTTTGTTGCCAGATACCTTTCTGGGCCGTGTGTGGTGGAAATAGCCATTCCAAGATGGCTATCGAATCTGATTTCTGAGAGCTCTGATTGTGCTTTTGGTCACGGTTGTCATGGTGGTTTTCCCCATTTTCCCTTTGCCAATTAAAATCCTGCAACAGCAGTGCAAATGGGAATGAAGGGTGATTACATATCCAGACTCCGATGGCTTGGGTGGCATCTTGACGATCTGCAAAGCCGGTTGCCAGTTTGTGGACGACCCGTTTTAACGCATTGGTATGGTTCTCGGTCCAGTCCACTAACGTATCTGGTTGCGTGCCTTGTAATAGAGACAAAAAGGGGTGGATGTCTGCATTGGTGAGACCTATAATGGGTCGAACCCATTGAAGCTCGCCCACTAGCTTTTGGGCATCATTCAATGTTTTAATCGAGCTTATCACTTCTAGTTTTTGCGGTCTCACCATGGCATGAGTGACTTGCCACTCTAAGTAGCTCCAGGGCGATTGTGTTTGCACTTTCTCAGGAGCTACTATTAGTCCTTTTGTCTTCAGTTAGTTGGTCAATATTTGACTAAAATTGTCGGGGAACAGGGCTTCCTGGCAAAGCAGTATGTTGTCCATATAGTGGTATATTAGCGTTTCCGGCATTTCTTTTCGGATCGGCGAGAGTGCCCATGCCACATACATTTGGCATATCGTTGGGGAATTTCTCATCCCTTGGGGCAACACTACCCATTCGTATCGCTTCGCAGGTTCGCTTTGTTGATCGATGGGATGGTGATTGCAAAGCGAGCTGTGTCTTCAGGATGTAGGGGAACGCTGAAGAAGCAATCCTTAAGGTCGATTACCAGAAGGTGCCAGCCTCTTGGTAACATTGTGAGTAGTGGCAGCCCGTGTTGGAGGGCGCCCATTGGCCACATCTGGTTGTTGACCTTGCGCAAGTCTTGCAATAGTCGCCATTTTCCTGTCTTTTTTGGAACTACGAAGATGGGCGTGTTCCAAGGATTGACAGACAGCTGGATGTGTCCTGCATCCAGCTACTCCTTTACCAGACGGCTGGCGATTTCTAGGCGCTCTTTGGATAGGGGCCACTGCTCCACCCAGACAGGGGCGTCTGTCTTCCACTGCAGTCTGGGAGTTGTCAGCTCTTCTGCAGTGGCCCTTATTGAAAATATTGAGGGGGTTGGATGGGTTCGGGGATGGAGAGAATGGCCCCTAGATGGCTCATCACTTCACTGCCAAGCAACCCTCCAAGTTGTCCTGGTAGTGGCAACACATAGGGACGTACGGTTACTGCTTGTCCTTCGGGAAACTGTAATTGCACGGGTTTAAGGGCCTGAAGGGGGGTGGAACCACCACCTATTCCCTGGACGGCATCGTGGGCAGTGATAAGTTTCCAATGACGAGGCCACACATTAAGGTTGATTATTGTAACATCAGCCCCGGTGTCCATCATCATGGAAAGTGTCTTGACCTCTTTTCCAGCGGTCAGCTTTACAATTATGATGGGCCTTGTCTTCATCTGTTGCACTAAGGATACCAGAGTGCTTCCAGAAGATCCAAAGCCCTGACTGCCTCGTGCCATGGGGGCGTTCTTTCCCAGATTCATTTTTGGGAGGAGGACCAGTTGTGCTAGCCGGGTTCCTGCTTTGATTATCAGGGGGGGCGTTTATGTAAAGCAAGTGATCATTATCTCCCCTGTATAATCCGCATCTATAAATCCTGGGAGCACAACAAGTCCTGCAACTCCATTGGAAGAACGGCCCATAAGTAAGGCTCCAATCATGCTATCTTCTTGGTATATTGGTCCATAAATTCCCATTTGGTATCCGGTACACCTGTGTTGTCATGAGCGTGACATCTGTTGCTGAGGGCACATCGATGCCCAGGCTTCCCCTTGTGGCTGGGGCCGGGAGCTGGTGTAAAGCGCTGGCCCAGCTCATTGTGTCATGGTGCGGGGGCGTTGTGCGCTGCGCCTTCCGTTTTTTGCAGACCTGCATGCCAGGTTGTTGTGGTTGTCTCTCTGGCTTCGGTCACACCACACTGTGGCTGAGCAAGCTCTTGCTGAGTGGCCTGTGGCTCCACATCGGAAACAGACAGGGGTGGATTTTCTTGATCGATTTCTCCTTCTGTCTAGTTTGCGCCACTGCCGCAAGGAGCTTTTGGGTGGGTTCCAGGGCGGCGGCAAAGGCACTGGCCATGCCTTGGTTTTGTTGTATTTGGGTGGCCCTGGAAGCCACCTCTAGCATCTCCGAGACGTCATCCATTTTTGGTAAAGTGTAGAACAGCGACTTCATTCTCGTATTCGTGTTTTCAAACGCCAGCAGCATTGTCACGGTTTAACACTGGCCCGGCAATTAAACCGAATAACAGACGCTCTCTTTAATCTCTCTCTCCCCTCGATGAAGAAAGGAGAGAGAATAAGGGAGAGAGACTTATGGGTTGGAAACTAAACCACACAACTTTAATGAAACAGTAATGGTAAATAGGGAAAAATTACTAAATATATACAAATATACAGGAAAATGGAAACCACATTCCTCCCCCCTTTCCCCCATTAACTCTCACGTCACCACCCGAGGCTGTAGGGCAGCCCTGGGAAAGTCCAGGCTGGACTCCTGGAGTCGGCAGCAGTTGGGAACCGGAGGCAGGAACACACAGATATGGGCTGGCACGGATTAGGACCACAGGCAGACGAACGGACAGGATCCTTCCAGGATGCCGGGTGAAGGAAGGGAAGCAGGAAATCAGGAAAAGATCTGGCTCGGCCCACGTGATGCCTCAAATTTATACTGAGTGTGACGTATATGGGATGGAATACTCTGTTTGGTCAATTCTGGCATCTATCTTGTCCGTTCCTCCCTAAAGGAGGGCTCAGGTGGGGCCTCTGTGTCCTCCTGGACGGTAAAATGTTTTCCTCAGAGCTGAGGAAAGCAGTGTCCTTGGCTCTGCATACCAGTCTCTGGCTGGAACTATAAACATCAAGTGTTATCAATCATAAAAAGCACACACTGTCTGAGAAACTGCTGTTAATTTCAGAGAGACTACTTACAAGGGACTTAGCTAAAAGCAAAAGTACAGAAAACAGAAACCACCTTTATCCTGGCCCAAACCAGGACAAGCTTGAACATGGATTCCTTCTGCTCTACTCCCAGCTCGGATTGAGCCATGATAGATTGCCAAGAGTCTGTCAACAAAATGTTGAAAGGACTCATTCATCCCTTGATTGATGGCAGTAAATGAAGGTGTTGGGGAAACAGTTCAGAAAATATAGAGGTTGTGAGCAATCCTGACTTACTTCAGGCCACATTGGGTTAATGGTTATTGAGGCCTAGTTAGAGGCTTTCTGAGAATGAGCTACTGGGAAAGAGATAACTTAATTGGCAACAGAAGAGGAAAATAATTATGTGAGAAGAATCTTTCTGTGAGAACGTTATGTGTAATTGAATACAAAGCCACCTGCATGATAAGATGGTGTAAACAAGGCTTCTCTATACAAAGTGAGTGCAAGTTTTTAATAAACAATTTCATACAATCATAGTGATGTGCACATGGAATCCTTAAGCCTCCGCAGACTGTTTTCCCACATGAATGGACTGGAATAGGCTCTGGAACCACGTAGAAGGCTCAGCGGGCTAGGTGCGCAGCAATGTGGTGGAGCATGGTCAGGAACTGCAGCTGGACTTGGACATCTGCATAGTGTCCCGAGCCTGTGAGCATCTCGGCGGTTATCCCTGATAGTGGATCCCCGGGTGCTTGAGGGCAGTTTGCCTCTACTTGGGCCAGGCGCTCCCCTTCTTTGGCCCAGACAATCTGCTGGGGGGGGGTAAGCAGGTACCTGGCCAGATTGCGGCAGTCATGGGGGCAATCGGTGTCAGCAGTGAAGAGCCAATCCAGGACGGCCTGACCACTCTCCGATTTTAATCCTCCCTCTCTCAGGGTCTTCTTGGCTTGCTGTAAGGTTTTCCAACTGTGCTGTTCAAATTGAGGTGGCCCATTGTTATCGTGCAGAAGGGGGCAAGCAATCCCCTTCGAGAATGGCATCGCGGATGAAGCCAGACCATCTTCCAGGTCGGGGTTTGTCAGCACCTTTGATGCCTTGGTTGTTCTGTCTTGATAACAGCGGGGTTGGAATGTCCTCATCATCATCATCAGGGAGGGTGGGTGGGTCTCGATATTTATGGAAAGACGAGCGTTGTTCTATGTCTTTCACCCTTTTTTCTAAAGATTTCACGGCCTGATTTGTTTGTTCCAGGAGGGCTTTTATTTTTTCCTCCAGGCCGATGGGTGCAGCTGGTGGGGTGGCTTCTTCTTTCCCATGCTCTTTTTCTGAGCTGAGAGGTGGCAGTAAGGATGGTTTCAAGCAGCAGCTGGGGCTGCCCATCTAGGGGGCATGGGCTGTCCGCATCTTCACATTCTTTTGTTCATTTCTTTCGGTGCTCAGAACAGGTGCTTCTTTTTCTTCCTCCGGCCCGATATCTGATAGAAACTCGGCTATGGAATGGTGCGACTTCCCTCTCATGCCTTTGATGGCAAGGTTGTTGTCCCTTAGTCCTAGGAACGCCTTCCGGGTTTTTCCATCCTCAGGAGGAGGGGTGGGTAGCGGAGGTGCTGTGGGGACAACACCGGATCCTGCTTCTGGTGGTGGTGCTCTAGTGTCAATGCTAGCTTTCGGCAGGAGTGCTGCAATGGCAGTGATGGCAGCTTCTGCCTCGGCTTTTATTTCTTTTAGGGCATTGATCACCACTCCCCAGGTACCGTCTAATCCAGTTATGTTTTTGTTAATTTCTTGAGTATGGAGGTTTCTCAGTAGGTTACTGACCTCCTGCCAGAGTTCCCATGCAGTCGCAGAGGACGGGGAGGAGAAGAGCTCTTGCTCCTTTGCCAGTGTCACCAGCTTCTCATTAACAGGGGTCTCAATCCCATCTTTTCTTTTTTCTCAGTCAATCAGTGGTAGGGAAGGAAGGGTAGTTGATCTTCTTACCCTACTCCTTGGGTTTTCTGCCAATGCTAGGTTGGATCCCTTTTTTCTGATTCGTCTGAGCACGGGCTAGATTGGGGTCTATACCCGCATTCTCCACCAGATGTTGCAAGACAAACCTCTTCTAGGGCACGGCGCTTCAAGGTCCAACCAGGTGTTCCAGCAGAGACTCAAGAACAGTGCTCTAAGCCTAGAGCCTCAGGGTTGACTAGCCTGGATCGGTGCTGTTGCTCCAAAAGCAACTGACCTCTCTGCTTGCTAGCTCAGGACTGAGCTGGGCCTGTGTCTCAGGCCTCACCTTTTATTGGCCCCCTGGTCCTGCTCACGCGCAGTGGGGGCCCGCCCTAATCAGGCACAGGTGGGTTTGACACAAGCTCACTCCCACTACTTGGCAATTAGTGGCACCTGGTTGCCTCATTTCACTACAATTTTTCCTATTTATCATTACTGTTTCATTAAAGATGTGTAGTTTAGTTTCCAATCCATAAGTCTCTCTCCCTTATCTCTCTCCTTTCATCATCAGGGAGGAGAGAGAGATTAATAGAGAGCGTCTGTTATTCGGTTTAATTGCCAGGCCAGTGTTAAACTGTGACAGGTGGTGGGAGTGTGGTCAAAAAAACACTATATAAGTAAAAGTTACTGCACAATAAAGTTGAAGCTTGTTTACCAACCATATTGGTTGCTTTAGTTTTCCCTCACCATTTTCCAGCAATGTTACAATAATTTCTCAGCAGTACTGGATCTTGACATGGCCCATCATACCATCTCCAGCAGGGATTATGGGAGTAGGAGGAATGCAAATTACTAGAGTTATTAAAGATCCAGTTGCTTTACAATTTACTGATGGGTCTCAAGCGTCAGTTAGACCCTATGTCATGCATTTACCTATTATGTTAATAGGGAGAGACGTCCTCAGTCAATTGAATACTAGTATATACAAGTATTCTAGTAAATTACTAAAGTAATACTATACTTTAGTAGCGGCCACTGAAGGGCAGGCAGTCCTAAAAATCAAGTGGTCTACCGACGATCCTGTCTGAATAGATCAGTGGTCGCTAACTAATGACCGGCTGCAGCATGTAAAGGAATTGGTACGAGAACAACTCATGGCTGGGCATATTGCACCGTCTACATCGCCGTGGAATACACCTGTATTTACAATTCCTAAAAAATCTGGAAAGTGGCGTTTATTGCATGATTTGCATGCCATCAATGCGATCATGGAGGATATGGGAGCGTTACAGCCAGGACTACCGTCTCCAGTAATGTTATCAGTCATCTTAGTGACCAAGGGTTGGCTATCGGTAATAACCAAGCTGACCATTTGGTTGCACCGGCATGGACTGGTCCTTCTGTTGATGTTTTTGCACAAGCTCGACAGTCTTATGCCTTTTTCCATCAATCTGCTTAAATGTTAGTGAAGCAATTTTACTTACCTCTGGGGGATGCCCAGGGAATTGTGAAATCTTGCCCTGATTGCCAAAAAGTTGATCTTGGTATTGGGATGGGAGTCAGTCCTAAAGGTTTGAAGTCTTTGGAACTGTGGCAAATGGACGTCATTCATGTACAACAGTTTGGACGCTTAAAATATGTACATGTAGTTATAGATACCTTTTCTATGGCCATTTGGGCCTCTGCTCAAACTGGTGAGGCAACGAAACATGTTATCAGACATCTATATGTATCCTTTGCTGTTTTAGGAGTACCTCAGTCCATCAAGACGGATAATGGCCCCGCTTATTCTTCTGCTCACTTTCGACAGTTCTGTGGACAATGGGGCACCCGACATATTACTGGTATCCCTCATAACCCTATGGGTCAGGCAATAGTGGAACGTTGCCATCCAGTATTAAAGGCTCTCCTTGAGAAACAAAAACAGGGGGAGGAAGGGAGTCCTCCACAGGACCGGTTAAGTAAGGCTGTATATGTCATGAATTATTTGCGCTTTACAGGAGATCGTACAGAGCCTCTGATATTAATACATCAAAAGGATTTAGCGGACTCTGAAGCTTCGGAACCTTCCCAAAAATTTTGGTGGAATTCAAGAATTTGAACACTGGAGAATGGGAAGGGCTGGCAGAGGTGAAACTAACTGGTCGAGCTTATATGTGTTTATTTACAGGTACCGGAGTGCGTTGGGTACCGGCCACATGGGTTTGTCCATGGAAACAAATGCCTTCAAATGCGGACTCACAGTGACGCTGTTTATGATATGAGTTTTGGTTTGGGAGATTGTACCACTTCATTTTATTTTAGGCTAACTTCACCAGATTTTAGTAGCAATGTCATTTCGTTTTTGAATCTTCTAGTGGTGGTTGTTAACTTTTCTCATATATTGGTGAGGCCTAAGACAAAAAAAAAACCAAAAACAGTTATGAGAATGAGTATGCCTTTTCGGAGGCCGAGAGTTGCTGTAGAGAGTGGGAGCTGCTCCTAGTGCAGAGAGCACCCCCACTCCTGCCTTCGCAGCTGCTTCTCGCCCCCCCGCACACAAGGGCACAACTCAGATATGGCATGTGAACATCGCCAGCGTATCTGTTACAGCTACAGCTTCTGTCTCTACCCTCACAGACACTGCTGCTGCTCAGAAAATGAGCCCTGCTGCAGACACCAGAGATGAGAAAAAAAAAAAAAGGGGGGGGACGATGGACGGACTCTGTGCCTTTGCTGTTTAAAGGCTTGGAATTCTGTCTCTAAACAATTTTATTAGGCCGTTTTTGGGCCTCAATTTGGCGACCATGGAGGAAACCAGGACTCCACTGTGCCGTGACCCGGGAGGGGTCTAGGGACGCTTTTGGGGCCCCCCGACCAATTTTTGTCAGATAAGCCTCCCCTACCCCCTTGGCTCTATACGCCAGTGGACACCAGACCTTCCTCATACTAAAAAGGTATTTAAGTCCTTCCACTGCAGTGTAAAATGTGCTTTTCGTATTGTATTGTATTGTATTGTACTGATAACAGGCTTTTGTTAATGTTGTAATTCATGTGATCGTTTATATGTTGATTATGGGATCCCTCGTCTATATGTTGATTGTTGATTGTGCTATTCTGTTGCACTGCTAAGCAGATGAACTTAACTTCTGGTATTTTAACACAGATGCTAAAAGATGTTGATAGTGTCAGACATGCAGTTTTACAAAGTCGTGCTGCCACTGACTTTTCATTGTTAGCTTTTAGGTCATGTTTGTGAAGACTTTGATGGAATGTGTTGCATGAATTTATCTGATCATTCAGAGTCAATTCACAACCAAAAGCGACTGATTAAGATGACATGAAAAAATCAACTGTTGCATATACTGGGTTAAATGAATGGTTAAATCGCTTAAGCATATGGGGATAGCTTAGAGATTTAATTAGACAAGGTTTATCAATTATATTTGTTATTATTGGTTTTGATTATTAGTATGTTATTATTGCTTTTGTATTATTAGTATGTTGGTTATGGCAATGTATCATTAGCATGTTATCTCGCATGATGAAGTAAGTCAGGATTGCTCAAAAACAAAAAGGGGGATATGTTGGGAAACTGGAAGAAAACAGACGTCATCAATCCTGACTATTTAGCTTTTGCTAGAGTGAGCTTAGGGCCTTGAGGCCCAGCTGCAAGGTTACTGAAAGATGAGCTATGGGCAAAAGATAAGGGAGCTGGCAGCAGAAGAGAAGAATAACAGGATAATGATGTAGCCAGCAGAAGTTCTGTGAAAACAGGATTTGTGGCCAAGATATAGCCACCTGCAAGATATCATTATAGAAACAAGGGCTCTATATAAAGCGAGTGTGAATTGTTAATAAAGGACTTCACTTTATGCATATTGGTGACTACATGTTGTCCTTAAGCCTCCGCGGATTTTCTACATTTCACCTCTGCAAATTGACTTGATTCACCATCTCCTTCATCTGTTTTTGCAATTAGTCTTGTAGGATTCCATACAGCAACTTTCCACCTCCAATGGAAAGCTGCCATCTTGTCTCTTAATCCCCGGAAACTGTATCTCTTGCACAGGTCCCTTGACCTTGCCTCTTTTTTTAGCATAACCAGACTTAAGAAGAATTTCTATTATCTTACCTTTCTGGAAGACCTCTCTGCTTTAGCTGCTCTATGAGGAGAGGCAGTATCTTATATCTCCTTTATCACCTGGTTGTTTCATTTAGACTTTGAAGGGTTAAGGCTAATTTCTTATTTCCTTACTTTTCTTTTTCTCCTCATCCAAGGCTCAATGAGTATCTCTGTGGGCTGAGGGGGAGAGGCTGTGGTGTCTGCAGCAGTAGCAGCAGCAGGTTTCCTGGCACCCAAGTTGGAATTCAAACTATTCCGATAAAATTAGTCAAAATTTGAACTGAGCTTGAGCTAATTATCTTAAATTATGTTGAGCACCAAAAATCTGTCAAAGATTAATGCTGGGCCATCAATTAATTGAATTACAGATGCTCTCTATTAATGCCCCTCCCGTCCCTGATAAAGGAAGGAGTAAGAATAAGGGAGAGAGACTTATGGGTTGGAAAGTAAACTACACAGCTTTCATTGAAACAGTAATGATAAAAAGGAAAAATTACTAAATATATACAGATATACAGGTAAATTGATATCATGTTTCTCCCCCCTCTCCCCCATTAACTCTCACGTCACCAGTGAGGCTGCAGGGCAGCCCTGGGAAAGTCCAGGCTGGACTCCTGGAGTCAGCAGCAGTCGGGAGCTGGAGGCAGGAACACACAGATTCAGGCTGGTACGGATGAGGACCACAGGCAGAGGAATAGATGGAATCCTCCCAGGATGCTGAAGCCAACAGGGAGGGGTGAAGAAGGGGAAGCAGGAAGGGGTTTTGAAACTCATGATCCCTCAAATTTATACTGACTATGAGGTGTATGGGATGGAATACTTGTTTGGTCAATTTTGGTCATTTATCTTGTCCACTCCTCCCTAAAGGAGGGTTGCAGGTATGACCTTGTTTCTCCTTGTCTCTGCCTGGAACACAAGATTATCTTCAGAACTGAGCATTGTCCTTGGTTCTGCATACCAGTCTCTAGAATGAACTATAAACATTGAGCATTATCAGTCCTAGAAGCTAACAGAGAAACTTACTGTTAATCCCAGCAAGAACAGCTACTTACAAGAGACTTAGCTGAAAGCAAAATTACAAGACAGAAAATTAGCTCTATCCTGTCCAAAACAAGGAGAAACGGGCACTGAGGGAACAGGGGATGTGATTGCTAAAGCCCTGTCATGTTCCAAAAGTCATGGCAGTCCAGTGAAATCCCCACTGACGGGAAAAGGGGAAACGTAACCCCCATGTTCAAAAAGGGAATGAAGGAAGATCCAGGGAGTGCCAGGCCGGTCAATCTCACCTCTGTGCCCGGTAAGGTCATGAAGCAGATCTTCCTGGAGGCATTGCTGGAGCAGAAGACTAATGAAGAGGTGAGCGGGTATAATCAACACAGCTTCCCCAGGGGCAAAACGTGCCTGACAAACCTTGTGGCCCTTCTATGGGAATATCACAGAATTGATAGACAAGGGAAGAGACACCAAGGTCATCTACCTGGACCTGAGCAAAGCCTTTGACTCTGTCCCACACAAGATCCCGGTCTCCAACTTGGTAAAAGATGGGTTTGATGGATGGGTGGATGGAAGGACCACTTGGTAGATAAAGAACTGCCTTGATGGCTGCATCCAAAGTGTGGCCACAAGGATGATCAGAGGGCTGGAGCACCTCTCCTATGAAGACAGACGGAGAGACTTGGGGTTATTCAGTTTGGAGAGGAGAAGGCTCCGAGCAGACCTTAGCCTTCCAGTACCTGAAGAGGGCAGCAAGAAAGCTGGTGAGGGACTTTAGGATGTCAGATAGTGATAGGACAGGGGGGAATGGATTCAGATTAGAGGAGAGTAGATTTAGATTAGATATTAGGAAGAAGTTCTTCACCATGAGAGTAGTGAGACACTGGCGCAGGTTGCCCAGAGAGGTGGTGGAAGCCCCATCCCTGGAAGTTTTTAAGGTCAGGCTAGATGGGGCTCTGAGCAACCTGATCTAGTGAGAGGTGTCCCTGCCCATGGGCAGGGGGGTTGGATAGATAAAACTGGGCTTTCTGGAGAGGAGCCTGGAAGTGGCACATCAGTACCCTCTGGTAAGCTTGGGGAGGTGGGGTTTAAACTGAAGGACCTACAGGGAGGGTTCTAAGATGGCAATGAATATTTTGCTGAACTTTTCAAAATTGAAGAGTGTCCAGATAAGCAACTGAAAATTCAGGAACCAATTGGATCTACAAATTAAAAAAGATTTAATGATGAAAACTCCTAGCCCTATTAAAGAGGCCCCAGAATACAAAAGTGATATGACTACAGCCTGATTCACAGATGCTTCTTCCCGGAGGGAAGGGAAAGTATGGTTTTTAAAATCTGCTGCAATTAAACCTTCCACAGGTGAACAAATAATAAATCAAGATGAAGGAAGTGCACAAGCAGGCGAATTGGATGCTGTTTTGAATGCATTTCTAAAAGAAAAAGCCATTAAAGAACCTGTATATATTTTTGCAGATTCTTTTGCTGTCTTTAAAGGCTGTGTAGAATGGGTGACATTTTGGGAAAATAATAACTGGGAAATTAATAGAGTGCCTGTATGGCATACAGAAAAGTGGAAGGAAATACAACAAATTGCTAAACAAAATCCAAATTTTCATGTAGGTTGGGTACCTTCTCACCAATCTAATTTAAAAGATGAAGCCAGCAAATATAATAACCAAGTTGATGAATTGGCAAGAATTAATGTCATTGAAATCAGAGATGCTCTCAATCAAGGTGAAGTCCAAGAATGGGGAAAATTACTAGAATGGCTTCATTGCAAGGCAGGCCATTCAGGTATTTTTGATATATATAAAGAAGCACAATCTCGTGGTTGGTCTGTATCACGAGAACAATGTAAAACAATAATTTCTGCATGTGACGTGTAAAATTCAATTGGGAGAAAATCCTCTGACAGCTGATCACTTACATCTCAGAGATGGTAAAACATTGTGGTCTACTTGGAAAATAGATTATATAGGACCCTTCCGAAGGTCAGGAAATAAACAATATGTTATTGTAATTGTAGAAGTTATCTCTTAGTTAACTTGTGCAGAAGCTTATGCAAAAGCAAATGGAGAAAATACAGTATCTTTCCTGAAAAACATTTTTGGAATTTCGCCTAAACCTACCAGTATTCAATCTGATAATGGTACTCATTTCACTTCCCACCTGGTCCAGCAATGGGCAAAAAGTGAAAATGTTAACTGGGCATTTCATATTCCCTATCATATCCCTCTAATATACCTGCCCTCGGCGGCCACTCTCCACTGTTGCTCAATAGCCCTCCCAAAACTCCCAATGAACGGGACAGGCAAACAAATGCAAAGAGCGACCACTGAAAACTTTGGCTGGCCCTAACCCTCACATGGTATCTTACCCACAGCACCACCAACAATTTGGTTATGGTTTTGAGTTTTCTCACAAACCTCATAACTACCAGCCCTCGGAGCCACTCTCCACTGTTGCTCAATAGCCCTCCCAAAACTCCCAATGAACGGGACAGGCAAACAAATGTGACCACTGAAAACTTTGGCTGGCCCTAACCCTCAAATGGAACCCTTCCAAAAGCACCACTAACAATTGGGCTACGGCTTTGTGTTTTACCACAAACCTTGAATATACCAGCGCTCCGTGACCACTCTCCACTTTTTCTCAAAAGGCCTCCCAAAACTCCCAACGAACGGGACTGGCAAACAAATGCAAAGAGTGACCACTGAAAACCTTGGCTGGCTCTAACACTTACATGGAACTTTTCCCACAGCACAACCAACAATCTGGCTACGGATTTGCGTTTTACCACAAACCTTGGATATACTAGCCCTTGGCGGACACTCTCCACTGTTGCTCAATAGGCTTCCCAAAACTCCCAATGAATGGGACTGGAAACAAATGCAAAGAATGACTGTGGAAGGGTGGTTGGCAGAACAAGGACATATGGACATGAGCAAAGTTACAAACAGGTTGGCAGGGCTCGGGGTGCAAACTCCCTGAGCTGCAGCTACATGATCAAAGAAGAAGGAATTCAGCAGTTTCTCACAGTCACGGTGTCCTTGTACATGCCGTTGCGGTTAGCAAAGCAGGATGTAGAAACAGCTTTATCAGTAGATTACATTTAATTAGAGCACCAATCATGAGCTTAGCTTTTGTAATATGTATGAGCTAATTAAAAAGAGTATATTAACCTGATCTTCGAATACAATAAACTGAAGCTTGGTGATTCTTACATTAAGCGTCTCCATTCTTCCCTCATTGCGACAAATGGCACCCGAACAGGGACAAAACTAACTTGGAGTGCCCCGATGGCACGGTCTGATGCAGTAGCCGGTCGATCTTGATGCAGCACAAGAGGAAAAAGAGCTGGACTCCGTGCCCCGAGTGGCCTTATAGAAGAGTCTCGGTCGACAACACTGCCTACGCCTTGCAGGGCTGCAACAGTGCGCTGACGATTTTGTAAGTATGGAAAGGCAAGCGGTGCTTTCATTGCTCCAGTGCTTTTTAGAAAAGCGGGGAGTTAAGGGTTTAGATTTAAAAAAGGAATTGCCAGGATTGCTTGCGGTAGGGGCTGCTAAAGGTTGTTTTGCAGACCCCAATACGGTCTTTGATGAAGGAGAATGGAGGCGCTTTGGTGACAAGTTATGGGAAGGCACTTTAGAGGATGATAAAGTAGCTAAGAAGTTAGGGAAACAATGGCGGGTTGTTATCAATGTGTTACAACAGCATAAAGCTGAGCAACAAGCTGCCTGGGTGGCGGCACAGCGCCTGTGTGAACCCAATCCTTCTGTTGTTGCTACAGAGCCTAATTGCCCATTACCCCCCGCTACCAATGTCATAAATATTCCGACTGAGTCTCTAGGAAAGAGAGATGAGTTGCCTTCTGCCCCTGTTATGCCTCCTACTCTGGAAGGTCCTTCTGCTCCCTTGCCGGATTTTGCCCCACCATCGGATTTTTTAGATCCTCCTGAGGCTCCTTCAAATCCCTTCTTAGACTCTTCTAAATTGTCAAAAAATCCATTTAAGGATGATGTTCCATTTTCTCCACCTAATGAGCTGCAAATGACTGCCATGAGACGGCAAGTGTTGTGGCAGACTATTGCTGCAGAAGCCATGCGAGCAGGAGATAGGGACACAGCAGATTCTTTAACCAGTGCATTCCCAGTAGTTTATACACAAGTAGCTGGTGGTATGCAGGCGTCTATTACTAATCTGGATTGGAAGTTATTATCGCAATTATGTGCTACTGTTAGTGAAAATGGAGTACAGAGTGAGCCTGTTTGGCAAATGTTGGATTATATATGGGGGGGTAATCTGCTTCTGCCAGAAGATATTAAGAACATTATGAAGTTGTTTCTTACTCAGCATCAGCAATTGCTATACAATGCATACTGGCAATCATTTTGCCAGGAGTCAGTGGCAGTGCAGAGACAAGCAGGCAACCCTTTGTATGGAATAACACTTGAGGAGTTAATGGGTCTAGGACCATGGCGTTGGTCTGAGGCACAAGCATTGTTGGGACCAGATAAAATCAGGGAATCTATGCATTTAGCATGTCTCGCCTTGAGGCGAATTAAAGCGCCTGGAGGAGTTCCGTCGTATATGGGAATCAAACAAGGGAGGGAAGAACCTTTTGGGTCATTTGTAGACAGAGTTGCTAGTGCTATTCAGTCAGCAGGAGTTCTGGAGTATATGCATGGGGCTCTGTTGAAACAATGTGCCATGCAAAATTGTAACTCCATAGCTCGCAATGTTATTGTTACGCTTCCAGGGACTTGATCGATAGAGGAATTATTAGAGTGTATGGCACAAGTACCTCAGGGGCCGAATGCTATGTTAGTAGAGGCAGTTAAGAACTTAGGTAAAAGCATAAAGGAACAGGTGAAAGCTACTAGCTCTCAGGTGTTAGCTGCTCTTGCACCCCTGCAAAGCCCGGCTGGATCCGCTCAGCAAAACAGAGCAACAAACTATCGCTGTTTCTGATGTGGCGCCCCTGGCCATATGCGACGAGAATGCCAAGCTGGTCCGGTATGGTGTATGCGCTGCCAGCAAAACTCGCACGCCAACCCCCTGGCCTGTGACTGTCACCTCTTCCAGCTGGTGTTCCGGGCCACCGCCGCCGCCTGAGCGCTGTGATGGATTTCCAGGAGGAATTAAGCTGCGTGCTTCCCACCCTCCCGGCTCCCGTTGGGATCCTGAGCCTGGCCGGCCGGCAGCCCCTCAACTTCAGCGAGGCGAGGGAAACGGTGCTGGAAGGCCACTTGGGTGACACGGTGACCCTGAGCTGTGACACTCGGTTACAAGGGGTGCAGAGCTGGTACTGGGTGACCCCGGGAGGTGAGAAGGTGCCGGAGGAAAGGGGGAATGGCAGCACCCTGCTCCTGGCTAACGGGAGCCTGCAGCTGCGAGCCCTGCGCCCCGAGGATGCCGGCACCTACTCCTGGTGGGTGGGGGGTCCTGTCCTCAACGAGACCCTCTATGTGGAGCTGCTGGTGCACAACTTCACCCTGCACGGGTGATACCAACAAGGTATTATCTGAACTAACTAATGATTTGTCTTCTGTACAACATGCAGTATTACAAAATAGAGCAGCCATTGTTTTTTTGCTTTTAACTCAGGGCCATGGTTGCGAAGATTTTGATAGTATGTGCTGTATGAACTTGAGTGATCACGCTAGGTCAATACATAAGGAGATACAACAGTTAGTAGAACATACTCAAAATATCAAGGAAGATGCAAGATTCTTTGGTATAGATGAATTAGTCAATTGGTTTGGCCACACTGGATGGCTTCAAATTTATGTAAAACTGTTTTGCTTGTACTTTTCATAGATTCATAGAATCATAGAATTGGCTGGGTTGGAAGGGACCTCCGAGATCATCGAGTCCAACCCTTGAACCACTGTTGCGATTGCTAGACTATGGCACTGAGAGCCACATCCAGTCCCTTTTAAATATCTCCAGGGACGGAGAACCCACCACTTCAGTGAGCAGCCCATTCCAATGCCGGATAACTCTTTCCGTAAAGAAATTCTTTCTAATATCTAACCTAAACTTCCCCTAGCACAACTTACGACCATGCCCTCTTGTCTTCTTGAAAGTCGTTTGGCAAAAGAGACCAACCCCCACCTGGCTACAACCTCCTTTCAGGTAGTTGTAGACAGCGATGAGGTCTCCCCTGAGCCTCCTCTTCTTTAGGATGAACAACCCCAGCTCTCTCAGCCTCTCCTCTTAGGGTCTGTGCTCGAGTCCCTTCACCAGCCTGGTTGCCCTCCTTTGGACCTGCTCCAGGACCTCGATATCCTTCCTGAACTGAGGAGCCCAGAACTGGACACAGTACTCGAGGTGTGGCCTCACCAGAGCTGAGTACAGGGGCAGAATCACTTCCTTGGACCTGCTGGCGACGCTGATCCTGATACAGGCCAGGATGCCATTGGCCTTCTTGGCCACCTGGGCACACTGCTGGCTCATGTTCAGCTTCCTGTAAATCCAAACTCCAAGGTCCCTCTCTGCCTATCTGCTCTCCAGCCACTCTGTCCCCAGCCTGTAGCGCTGCTTGGGGTTGTTGTGGCTGTTGGGGTTGCTTGTGGTTGTTGTGGAGGCAAAGGCCCTGTGCTGGTGGCTGTAATGCTGAGAAAACCCTTTGGTTTGTTGGATGCAGCAGAAAGGCCAAGCCCTGACCCCAGGCCCTGGGAAGACAGGTCCTGTCTCTCACAGAGGGCTCAGGGCTCTTCCTGGGGCAGTGGGGTGTAAGGGTGACCGAGGATAAATGTAGGAAAATTCTCTGACACCTCCTGGCCTCCCATATGAGGGGCTATCATAAGTTTCACTTTGGCGAGGGGGGAGGGGGGCTACTGCATGGAAAAGATTTAAATCAGATCTTGAACACAGCCAAACTCCCTCCTCGGTTTTACATTTCAGTCATGTATTCTGAGGTCTGTCAGAATTATCCACTGAGGACCAATATTGCTTAAAAAAAGCTGGACATCCCGAGCGGTCCTGCCAAGCCGAGCCATAATACATTTGTTTATGGCGTGGACTGTTACTGTTGCCAAAAACCTCAGTCTTATCCTTAGCCAAAGGGCGTTTCGAGCAGTCTATGGTGGTGCAATTTCTATCCTCACAATGCCATCCCAGAATCAGGGTGTATTTGCATCTGGAGAAACCTAGAGGTTTTCCAGTACCTGTTTTAATATCCTGATCTGTCAGCTTACGGCTGAGGCAAAATTCCCCTTCTGGGACATGGTGAAGATCCCAGGCAGGCGAATCATTGTCCCAAAAAACAGGAGTTTTACTCATACGTGCTTTAGAATAGGGATGCAACATCCATTTAGGGTGGACAGGGTGTGCCATCCACGGCCATTGTGTGAATCCCTGATGTGAGCCACAGACCCAACAATTTTGCAAATCCAGGACCGTACTTATATTTTGTCCCAAATTGAGGAAAGAATTTTTATCCCAGGGTTCGTGAATCAATGTGTTCCTTGGCATATCAATCAAATCAGGTTCTGCAAAACCAACCAAACATGTTACAAGCAACAGCATTTCCGGAACAATTAGAAATAAAATCATGTTCTTATAAAGCACTGCGTGTAAGCCAAAAAGGTGGCTAATCTTCTGGCTGTCATGTAGTAACTTCTTCGGCACTCAGTATCAGAGTAGCCAATTCTGAGACTGAGCCGGGGGGGGATTTCCTGTTCCAAGAAAAGCTGAAGCTAGTAAGCAGTCTTCCTCTCGCAATACACGAAACCTAATCACACAAAAGGACCAAAGAGACACATTGGTATCCAGGATACAAAGTAACCATTTACTGCACACAGACTATCCAATTTGTACTAATCTTGTGTTGCTTGTCATTCATATCAGTTGCCACCCATGTGTTTGAATTCAGTGGATGCTGCAAAATTAATCTAATTTTACCTATGTTAGGTAAATTCACATAAGCAGTTTGCCCAGGTTGTAGGCGCTGCCTGAAATTCCTGGGAGGCTGCTTCTCAGCGTTGTTATCTTGATTAGGCGACAAGGGAAAGAATGCAGTCAGGCAGGGACAGCCCTTCACACCCCACCGATTATTGATTGTGGCAACTGCATAATTAAGTTTGTCATGCCAATTACTTTCTTGAGGCCAAATGAGCTTTTTTATTAATCCATTAGTCCTTTCTACAATTCCATTAGCCTGCGGATAGTAAGGAATATGAAAAGTCCAGTTAATATTTGCACTTTTTGCCCATTGCTGGACCAGGTGGGAAGTGAAATGAGTACCATTATCAGACTGAATACTGGTAGGCTTAGGCAAAATTCCAAAGAGCTTTTTCAGGAAAGAAACAGTATTTTCCCTATTGGCTTTTGCATAAGCTTCAGCACATGTTAACCCAGATATCACTTCCACCATTACAATAACATATTCTTTGTTTCCTGACTTCCGGAAGGGTCCTATATAATCTATTTGCCAAGTAGACCACAATGTTTTACCATCTCTGAGATGTAAAGTGATCAGCTGTCAGAGGATGTTCTCCCAATCGAATTTTACATAAATCACAAGCAGAAATAATTGTTTTACATTGCTCACGTGACACAGACCAGCCACGTGATTGTGCTTCTTTATACAAATCAAAGATACCGGAATGACCCCTTTTGCAATGAAGCCATTCCAACAAGTTTCCCCATTCTTGGACTTCACCTTGATTAAGAGCATCTCTGATTTCAATGACATTAATTCTTGCCAATTCATCAACTAGGTTATTATATTTGCTTGCTTCATTTTTCAAATCGGATTGGTGAGAAGGTACCCATCCTACATGAAAATTGGGATTTCGTTTAGCAATTTCTAGGATTTCCTTCCATTTTTCTGTATGCCATACTGGTACACGATTAATTTCCCAATTATTAATCTCCCAGAAAGTTACCCATTCAACACAGCCTTTAAATACAGCAAAAGAGTCTGTATAGATATATACAGGTTCTGTAGTGGCTTTTTCTTTTACAAATACATTCAAAACAGCATCCAGTTCGCCTACTTGTGCACTTCCTTCATCTTGATTTATTATTTGTTCCCCTGTGGAAGGTTTAATTGCAGCTGATTTAAAAAACCATGTTTTCCCCTGTCTTCTGGAAGAAGCATCAGTGAACCAGGCATTATGCATACTGCTTTCAAATTCTGGGGCTTCCTTAATGGGGCTAGGAGTTTTCATAATTAAATCTTTTTCTTTCATGGAGTCAAGGGGTTCCTGAATTTTCAATTGCTTGTCTGGGCCTTCAACAATTTGAAACAGCTCAGCAAAATATTCAATTTGGGAACACCATTTTCTGATAGTCCCTTTCTGAGAAATCCCATCAGGGGGCGGTTTCCCAGATAAGACCTGGTTAAGCACTTTAAAGGGTCCCTGCAGGATTACCTGTTGTTTTCTAATTATCTTGCTTATCTCTTTCAGTGCCCTGCTGACTGTAAGCAAAGCCTTTTCTAGAATTGAATAGCGCTTTTCAGAGGCTTTTAATGACTGTGAATAAAACGATATAGGTCTGGGGGGTCCTGCTGGGCCTCCTTGCCAAAAGTGATAAGAGAAGGCGCTAGGGGAAAAACCCTATTCAATTATTATCAGGTCTGCAGGGTGGAGAGGTCCCAGGGTCTGAAAGGTTTGTGCCTCTCGAAGTTTTAAAGCTTCCTCATGGTTGTGATTCCACTCCCATAGGCGATGCTTTTTCAGCAGGTCATATAAAGGCCTGGCATGTAAAGGCATATAAAGGCTCTGGTATGTGCTTTCGCCAATATTGCAAAGTCCCCATAATTTCCTGCAATTCCTTTTTATTTGTGGGTGCTTTTATTTCTCCTAAGTGAGAAAGTGTATCAGTAGGAATGGTCCCTGTTCCAACTTTACAGTTGATCCCTAGAAATTTAGTTTCTTGGGACGGAGGTTGTCTTTTTTCCTCAGGTATTTCAATTTGTAATCTTGTTAAGTGCCCAATTATGGCATCATAAACTGTTCTCACAGCTTGCTCAGTTTTACCACTGTCCTGGTTTGGGCCAGGATAAAGGTGGTTTTCTGTTTCTGTACTTTTGCTTTTAGCTAAGTCCCTTGTAAGTAGTTGCATTTGCTGAAATTAACAGCGAGTTTCTCATGCAGTGTGTGTGCTTTTAGGACTGATAACACTTGATGTTTATAATTACTGCCAGAGACTGGTATGCAGAACCAAGGACACTCAGCTCTGAGGAAAACATTTTACTGTCCAGGAGGACACAGAGGCCCCATCTGAACCCTCCTTTGGGGAGGAACAGACAAGATAGATGCCAGAATTGACCAAACAGAGTATTCCATCCCATATACGTCACACTCAGTATAAATTTGAGGCATCACGAGGGCCGAGCCAGATCTTTTCCAGATCTTTTCCTGCTTCCCTTCCTTCACCCGGCATCCTGGAAGGATCCTGTCTGTTCACCTGCCTGTGGTCCTGATCCGTGCCAGCCCATATCTGTGTGTTCCTGCCTCCAGTTCCCGACTGCTGACGACTCCAGGAGTCCAGCCTGGACTTTCCCAGGGCTGCCCTAAAGCCTCGGTGGTGACGTGAGAGTTATTGGGGGAAAGGAGGGAGGAATGTGGTTTCCATTTTCCTGTATATTTGTATATATTTAGTAATTTTACCTATTTATCACTACTGTTTCATTAAAGTTGTGTAGTTTAGTTTCCAACCCATAAGTCTCTCTCCCTTATTCTCTCTCCTTTCTCTATCAAGGAGAGACAGATTAATAGAGAGCGTCTGTTATTCGGTTTAATTGCCGGGCCAGTGTTAAACCGTGACAACCACCTATCAGTACATCATCAATGTATTGGTAAATCTTCACATCTGGGTTATTTTTTATTTCTGTGATATTTTCCAGCTCCTGCGCAAGAGCATGGTGAGCCAGCGCGGGAGAATATTTATAGCCCTGAGGAAACATGGTGAAAGTATATTGTATTCCATTCCAAGTAAAAGCAAAATATTTTTGATCTTCAGGGTCAATTGGAATTTGGAAAAACATATCTTTCACATCCAGAGATGCAAGCACTGGGTGTGCTGCTTCCTGGATTTCTAGCACCAGATCTGCAATGTTTGGGATGGCTGCAGTTAATTTTTCAGTATTGGCATTCAATTTCCTATAATCTACAGTCATTTTCCATTTTCCATTTGGTTTTCTTATGGGCCAAATCGAGGAATTATAAGGTGAATGACAAGGCACAACTATACCTTTCCGTTTCAAGTCAGAAATTACATCCCTGATACCTTCTCTAGCTGCTAAGGGAATAGGATACTGCTTAATATTCGTGATTTTGCTTTGGGGGAGGCAAGAGGGGGCTGTTAGCAGTCTAACTTTAAGACTGGGGGTGCCAAAATTCCAAAGACAACCGTTTTCATCTCTCCACAATCTGCCAATCAATACATCCATTCCTAACAAATTGTAAGGGATATTATCTACAATAATCTGGGTTCGTATTAACTCTTCGTCTCCCGGTAGTTTAAGGGAAACTTTAGCTGTCTTTTGCAACACAGAGGTTCCCAAAGCACCACTAACAAATATTGGTTTGAGTGAAGAATTAATACCACATTTTTTGGCTACATCAGATTTTAACGTGGAGATCTGTGCCCCTGTGTCCACTACAAATGTGACAGGGTAGCATTTTGGCCCAACAGCGCATGTAAGTTCCAAATCTCCATTTTTATTCAAGACCAATCTTAGCACATTTTGCCAGTCTTTTGGAGGACTTGATATTTTAGGATTTGATTGTTCATTATTTTTGGACCAATCATTTTGATTTGTAGGGATTGTTTCCCAAGGTTTATTCAGGGGGTCAGTAGAATTTACTGAACTGGGGTCAGGACCTGTCTCCTCTCTCTGCTGTCTTTTTGCTTTCTTTTTAGTAGCAGAGAGAGGGCCTTTTAGTTTCCCGAATTATGGTAATTTCCAGATCTTTCCCCTGAATGTGACCTGGCAGGCCATCCCTCTACTAAGGCTTTTAGATGGCCATAAGTAAAATTGTGACTTAAGATTGAAGGAGGGATGCCTTTTTGCTTAGCTTCCTCTTTAAGCTTTGCAAAAGGTCCCAGTTGACCCTGTGGTGAATTATTTCTTTCTCGGGAGGGTCTATTTTGATGATTATTGTGGTTTCTCTGTCTGCTTCCCCTATTTACAACTGTCCAATCACCCTGTGATTCCTCCTGCTGGTGAGGAGGAATTTGGGGAGGCCTGGCAGCCGCAGCGGCATGAGTCAATTTTTTATTATCATTATAATTTACTGGGGTTTGAAGAATTCTTACAGATGTAGAATCAGCTTCGGGTGCCACATATTTGCGTCCAAATTCTGTCAATTCAGTAAGCAGATCGGACCAAGTATAGTCCGTGCCTAATAGCGAATTTCTATTTGACTTTTCGATTCTAGCCTTGATCTGTAGATTTTGCAGTTGCGTAGGTAACCTTCTGATGAGAATATCCATCCTCTCAGGTTTTACTTTTAGCATAAGTGGGTTCTCCTGGTTTATCACCAGAGCATGGTCATAAATCATTTGGATCACACTGGCTTTATGAAAATTGTCCAGTAGCTGGGTGAGACCCCCTCACAATACATGGGGTTCTCCCCTAGCTATGGGGTCAGTGAAGCCCACATTATAAGCAGCTTGTTGGGTCAGGGACCATAGAGCTCTGGAATTACCAGTGATCAACATAACTCCAGGACCCTAGTGGCCTGACACTTCTTTTTCTGATAATAATATGTGGTCTCCACTGGAAGATGAAACCCTTACCACATAGTCTATATCAGTTTCCAAAGGTAATCTGCCAAATTGACTCTTTAATTGGGTCAGTTCCAGAGGAGAGTATGGAAATTCTTTATGAGTAACTTGCTCCCGTCCGGTATCTAGCTCACGTGTATGTTCTGCTCTAATTACAGGACGTTACAGGCATGCTTTCATCTTCTGAACTATCAAAAGTCTCATGACAGGAGGAAGATTGAGTAGAGGACTTCTCGCTCATTACAGCGATCTGCTGGACCTTTTTCTCCAATTTATCAAATTTTTTAGCCCCAGTTTTTATAAATGTGCTGACCCATTTGCGTTATTCAGCCATTTCTCCCTCGGGCGGGTTAACAGCCTGAGGGGAATGCCTGTTTGCGAGTTGGCAGCTTTCGGCTGTGGCTTTGATTTTAAAATGGAGGGTCTTCTTTTCCCCTTTTTGGGTGCAAAATGCACCGTTTTTTTACAGGGTCTTTCAGGAGAGACATACTATCCATCATCTGTTGTATATTCAGACGCAGATGTATGGCCTTCCAGAATCGGACCAAGTGCAGCACTGATTTCAGAATTTGGCTCCCCGGAGTCTTCAGCTTCGTCAATGGTTTTTAGGAGGTCCCCAAATTCTACAAACATGCCACTTTCAAGATTTTCTAATCTTTGGCGCATTTCTTCTTTCTCCTGCCAAATTATAGCGGCTAGGATAAAAAAGGCACGAGCGCTGAAAAAGTCTACCCCGAGTTTTTTCACATGTTTTTTGGAATCTTTGTCCAGAGAAGAAGGATTGTCTAAAATTTTTACAGATTTAGCAAGGGCGGTAAAGTCACCATTCTTATAATTTGTGTAAATTAAATCGTAAAGAGTATCCTTCGGGATATAATTATGAGTTGTTAGGTGGTCCCAGAAAGCATGAACAAGAGCATATTCACGGAATTCTTCCTCCTTATAGAAGGAAACAGTCTGTTTTTTACCTCCACTGGAGCTGGCAGAACAAGCTATGGCCTCCATTTGTATTTACTTTGGCTTTAAATTATTTTAAATTTGTTTAAGAGTTAGTTTTGCAATTCAGGCATCAAACTAAAAGCAGGCTCTGATATTGTTCCTCGATTTTTTCCTGTCCGTGACGCCAATAAAAATATTACGATCCGAGTTATTATTTATATTTTGATTGTGAGGAAAATTCAGCCACTACTTATAGACGACGCGTGAATTTACAAAAATAAAAAGGCTTTAGGATTTAAACAAGTTACAAGGATTTATTTAGGGCAGGAAACGATAACACCACCTTCAAAACAGGGAAAACCGGTTTGCCCGCAGAAAGTCTTTGCACAAATTAGTCACCTTGGAGAGAGAGTCATTAAGGTAAAAGAAAAGAACAAAGAGGTTTTTCACCGTCCGCGTTGGACCTGGCCTCAGGCTGGAGTTACTTCTGGGTTCTCCGCTGTTCGATCCTCCGCTGTGTCTGCCTCATGGCTGGAAAGCAAAGTGCCGAGAGAAAGGGGCGTCTAGAAGAAAGCTGCCACCTTTTCCTTTTTTCCTAGGGTTTTTTATACAGCAAAAAGAAAGACGGGTCCCTTTTTTGCATATATCCCTGAAACATACAGATTTCCAGACTTCCCGGAGATGAGTCATCCTTATCTTTTTGTCTTTTGGTGTCCTGCTACTTTCATTGTTTTTGTCTCTACCATGCACAAGGAGGCAACTTGACAAGCAATCTTATCTTTTAGGTGTCTGTCAGGCATACGGTGAGATAAACATATGTTAATTGACATAATGTTGCAACCAGAGAAGAAAAAAAAAAGGTGATTCAAGAGACATATTTTAATTCAAGGTGCTTATATCAAGTGACCACTGAAAATTTTGGCTGGCCCTGACCCTCAAATCGAATCCTACCCACAGCACTACCCACAATCAGGCTACGGCTTTGCATTTTACAACAAACCTCGAATATACAAACTTTAGGCAGCCACTCTCCACTGTTGTTCAATAGGCCTCCCTAAACACCGAACGAACAGGACTGGCAAACAAATGCAAAGAGTGACCACTGAAAACTTTCGCAGGGCCTAACCCTCACTTGGAACCCTACCCTACCCACAGCACCACCAACAATCGAGCTACGACTTTGCGTTTTACCACAAACCTCGAATATACCAACCCTCGGCAGCCATTCTCCACTATTGCTCAATAGGCCTCCCACAACTCGCAAAGAACGGGACTCGAAAACAAATGCAAAGAGCGACCACTGAAAACTTTGGCTGGCCCTAACCCTCACATGCAACCCTACCCACACCACAAACAACAATCAGGCTACAGCTTTGCGTGTTACCATAAACCTCGGATATACCAGCCCTTGGTGGCCACTCTCCACTGTTGCTCAACAAGCCTCCCAAAACTCCCAACAAAGGGAAGTGGCAAACAAATGCAAAGAGTGACCACTGAAAACTTTGGTTGGCCCTAACCCTTACATGGAACCCTACCCACACCACCACCAACAATCGGGTTATGGCTTGGCGTTTTAGCACAAACTTCGAATATACCAGCCCTGGGCGGCCACTGTCCACTGTTGCTCGATAGGCTTCCCAAAACTCCCAACGAAGGGAACCGGAAAACAAATACAAAGAGTGACCACTGAAAACTTTGGCTGGCCCTAACCCTCACATGGAACCCTACCCAAAGCACCACCAACAATTGGGCTATGGCTTTGCGTTTTATCACAGACCTTGAATATACCAGCCCTAGACGGCCACTTTCGACTGTTTCTCAATAGACCTCCAAAAACTCCCAACACAAATCCAAACAGTGAACACTGAAAATTTTGGCTAGCCCTAACCCTCACATGGAACCCTACCCACAGCACCACCAACAATCAGGCTATGGCTTTGCTTTTTACAACAAACCTCGAATATACCAGCCCTTGGTGGCCACTCTCCACTGTTGCTCAATAGGCCTCCCAAAACTCCCAACAAATGGGACTGGAAAATAAATGCAAAGAGTGACAACTGAAACTTTGACTGGCCCTTTCCTGTAGTGAAATGAATCAACCACGTGCCACTAATTGCCAAGGAGTGGGCATGAGCTTGTGTTAAGCCTACCTGTGCCTGATTAGGGCGGGCCCCCACTGCGCATGACCAGGATTAGGGGGCCAATAAAAGGTGAGGGTCAAACTCATAGTCTCAGCTCACTCCTGAGCAAATCAGCAGAGTGATTGGCTGCTTTCGGAGTAATACTTTCTATCCAGGTTAGTCAACCCTGAGGGCAATAGACTCAGCGTGCTATGCGTGAGTTTCTGCTGGAACACCTGCTTGGACCTTGGAGCGCCGTGCCCTAGAAGAGGTTTTCTTGCAATATCTGGTGGAGAATGTGGGCATAGACCTTGATCTAGCCCCCGCTCAGATGAATCAGAAAAAAGGGAGCTAGTTCGACGCAAACTAACATTAGCAGAAAACCCAAGGAGTCGGGTAAGAAGATCCACTACCTTTCCTTCTCTACCACTGATTGACCAAGAAAAAGGAAAAGATGGGATTGTCAGCAAGCACCCCTGTTAATTAGAAGCTGGTGACACTGGAGAAGGAGCAAGAACTCTCCTCCTCCCCGTCCTATGTGGCTGCATAAGAACTTTGGCATGAGGTCAGTGACCTGTTGGGAAACCTCCATACTCAAGAAATGTATAAAAACATAATCCGATTAGGCGGTACATGGGGAATGGTGATAAATGCCCTAAATGAAGTAAAAGCAGAGGCGGAAGCTGCTGTCACCGCCATTGCAGCGCTTCCGCCAAGCGCTAGCGTTGATACTACAGCACCACCATCAGAAGCAGGATCCGGTGTTGTCCTCAAAGCGCCTCCGCTACTCACCCCTCTTCCTGAGGGTGGAAAAACCCGGAAGGCTATTTTAGGACTAAGGGACAACGGCCCTGCCATTAAGGGCATGAGAGGAAAGTCGCACCATTCTATAGCCGAGTTTCTATCAGACATTGGGCCGGAGGAAGAAGAAGCACCTGCTCTGAGCACCGAAAGAAACGTACAAAAGAATGCAAAGATGCCGACAGCACATGCCCCCGAGATGGGCAGCCCTAGTTGCTGCTTGAAACCACCCCTACTGCCACCTCCCAGCTCAGAAAAAGAGCATGGGAAAGAAGCGGCCACCCCACCAGCTGCACCCATCGGCCTGGAGGACAAAATAAAAGCCCTCCTTGAACAAACAAATCAGGCCGTGAAATGGACACACCCTGCCACGACCAGATCATTAATGGACAATGATGCATCATCCAGCAGCTCAAACTGAATAACCTTTCTGAATTTGCACATTTGGACATCGTATACTTTTGAACTTCACATATTTTTTGTGTTCCTTTTCAAAAAAAAAAAAAAAAGGGGGGGGGGGGGGAATGTAGTGAAATGAGGCAACCAGGTGCCACTAATTGCCAGGGAGTGGGCATGAGCTTGTGCTAAGCCCACCTGTGCCTGATTAAGGCAGGCCCTAACTGCGCATGAGCAGGATTAAAGGGCAAATAAAAGGTGAGCTTCAAAACACAGGCTCAGCTCACTCCTGAGCAAGCCAGCAGAGAGGTTAGCTGCTTTAGGAGCAATAGCACTGAGCCAGGCTAGTCAACCCTGAGGGCAATAGATTCGGAGCACTATTTGTGAGCTTTGCGAAAGGTCCCAATTCACCTGGTGGTGAATTATTTCTGTCTCGAGAGGGCCTATTTGGACGTGGAGTATTAGTATTAATATTATAATTATTATTATTATTTCTGTAATTGTTATTTCTATGTCTGCCTCCTCTATTTGCAACTGTCCAGTCACCCTGTGATTCCTCCTGCTGGTGGGGAGGACTTTGAGGAGGTCTGTCAGCCGCAGCAGCATGAGTCAATTTTTTATTATCATTATATTTTGCTGGGGTTTGAAGAATTCTTACAGATGTAGAATCAGCTTTGGGTGCCACATATTTGCGTCAAAATTCTGTCAATTCAGTAAGCAGATCGGACCAAGTATAGTCCGTGCCTAATAGCGAATTTCTATTTGACTTTTTGATTCTAGCCTTGATCTGTAGGGCTAGATTTTGCAGTTGCGTAGGTAACCTTCTGATGAGAATATCCATCCTCTCAGGTTTTACTTTTAGCATAAGTGGGTTCTCCTGGTTAATCACCAGAGCATGGTCTTAAATCATTTGAATCACACTGGCTTTATGAACATTATCCAGCAGCTGGGTGAGGCCTCCTCTTAATACATGGGGTCCTCCTCTTGTTATGGGATCATTGAAGCCCATATTATAGGCAGCTCGTTGGGTCAGGGACCAGGGCGCTCTGGAGTTACCAGTAATTAACATAACTCCAGGACCCCAGTGACCGGATGCTTCTTTTTCTGATAATAATATGTGGTCTCCACTGGAAGATGAAACCCTTACCACATAGTCTATATCAGTTTCCATAGGCAATCTGCCAAGTTGTCTTTTTAATTGGCTCAGTTCCAGAGGAGAATATGGAAACTCCTTATGAGTCACCAGTTCTCGCCCTGAATCTAATTCGCCTGTATGCTCTGTTCTACTTACAAGACGAAGACGTTTATGTGTTACAGGCATATTTTCCTCTTCTGAAGAATCAGAAGTCTCATGACAGGAGGAAGATTGAGTAGAGGATTTCTCGCTCATTACAGCGAGCTGCCGAACTTTTTCCTCCAATTTATCAAATTTTTTAGCTCCAGGTCTTATAAAAGTGCTGACCCATTTGCATAATTCAGCCATTTCTCCCTCGGGCGGGTTAACAGCCTGAGGGGGAGTGCCTGCTTGTGTGGTAGCAGCTTTCAGCTGCGGCTTTGATTTTAAAATGGAGGGTCTGCCCCTCTTTTTAGGTGCAAAATGCACAGTTTTTCTGCGGGGTTTTTCAGGAGATACATGTTCCCCATCGTCCGATGTATATTCAGACGCAGATGTAGTGCCTTCCAGCATTGGGCTAGGGTCAGTACTTATTTCAGAATTTGGCTCAGCTTCCTCAATATTTCTTAGGAGGTCCCCGAATTCTACAAACATGCCACCTTCCAGATTTTCCAATCTTTGGCGCATTTCTTCCTTCTCCAGCCAAATTATAGCAGCCAGGATAAAGAAGGCACGAGCGTTGAAAAAGTCTACCCCGTGTTTTTTCACTCGTTTTTTGCTTTGTCCAGAGCGGAAGGAGTGTCTAAGATTTTTACTGATTTGGCAAGGGAGGTAAAGTCACCTTTCTTATAATTTCTGTAAATTAAATCATAAAGAGTATCCTTCGGGATATAATTATGAGTTGTTAGGTGGTCCCAGAAAGGATGAACAAGAGCATATTCACAGAATTCTTCCTCCTGATAGAGAGAAACAGTCTGGCTTTTACCTCCACTAGGCTTAGCAGAACAAGCGATGGCCTCCATTTGTTTTTACTTTGACTTTAAGTTATTTTAAATTTCTTTAAGAGTTAGTTTTGCAATTCAGGCGTCAGTCTAAGAGCAGGCTCTGATATTATTCCTCGATTTGATCCTGTCCGTGACGCCAATAAAAATGTCGCAATCCACTTATTATTTTATATATATTAATTATGAGGATAAATCAGCCACTACCCAGAGACGATGCTTCAATCACTTAATAACCAGATTGTTGGATTTAAAATTAGTTACAAGGGTTTATTTCTAAAAAACAGGGAAAGCTGGTTTACTAGAAACAAGGCCTTTTGTATAAAGTAATTACCTAAACTAAAGAGTCGTTAAGAGTAGCAAAGGGAGAACAAAAGAGAGAAATTGTCACCATGCACCGGGCCGGCCTAGGGCTGGGGGCTGCTCCTGGCTCTCCGGGCTGGGGGCTGCTCCTGGTTCTCTGCCGTTCGAGCCGTTGCTCTGTCTTGTCGTAGCTGGAAGTCGAGGTGCCGAGCTGGGGGAGCGTCTGGACGAAGAAGCCCACTTTTCCTTCTTTTCCTAGCATTTTTTATACCCCAAAAAGAAAGAGGGGTTCCCTTCATTCAAAATGGCCCTGATACATACAAATCTCCAGGCTTTCTGGGATGAGTCATTTCTTACCTTTGTTTCCTGGAATCCTGCTAGGTTTGGGCGACCTGATAAATAACCTTTATCTTCTAGGTGTCTGTCAGGTACACTGAGGTAAACATATGGTAATTACAAGCCGGATGAAAGGAAAAACTGATTCCAGAGACATATTTTATTTTTTTGGTTCCACATGTATACCACAGTGTGACACTGGTGAAAATCATTGAATCCATCCAGAAGAAATACTTGATATTGGCAAGGAATGTAGGAAAAGGTTTAGGCCCATCTTCACCATCAGAAAATCCATCGGGGTGAGAGACCCCAGAGATGTCCTGACTGCGGGAGATGGTTTAGCGACAGCTTGGATCTGGTCCAACGGTGACACCATCACACAGGCACCATGTCCTACACCTACCCTGACTGCAGGAAAGGTTTCAGCGGGAGATCAGCTTTTATCCAGCATCAACGGATCCATATGGGTGAGAAACACTTTAAATGTTCCAAGTGTGGGAATGACTTTAGCCGGAGTTCCAGTTTTTCACGGCATCACTATATCCACATGGGAGAGAGACCCTATGAGTGTCTGGAGTGTGGGAACGAGTTTACCCAGAGTTCTGCATTATCACGCCATAACCTCATCCATACAGGAGAGAAGTTGTATCCCTGCACACACTGAGGGAAAGCCTTAAACAACAGTACCTCTTGGATTCATCACCAACATGTCCACACTGGGGAAAAACCCTACATGTGTCCCCAGTGTGGGAAGGGCTTCACAACCAGCTTGAGTCTCTCCCAACACCTACGGATCCATAAGGGTGGACGTCCCTACAAGTGTCCCGACTGTGGGAAGAGCTTTGCCAGGAGCTCTGATCTCATCAGGCATCGTCTCATCCACACAGGAGAGAAATCCTACTCATGTCCCCACTGCTCCAAGAGCTTCAGGCAAAGCTCCCATTTGCTGAGACATCACCATCTTCATAGGGGTGATCGACCCTAACGCTGGTCCCAGTGTGAGAAGAGTTTTTAGCAGAGCTACAATCTAATCTCTTGCCACCAGACCCACCTCAGCCATCACCAGAAATGAAGGGGCCTGGCAAAGGTCACCACATTTTCCAGGCTTTAGAGTTTCCAAGCTTCGACATCTTTAGATTCTTTGAAAACAAACAAGGTAAAAGAAAGAAGTCATTATCTCAATGACACACTCGTTAGAGGAGGTGTGTCAAGGTTTAACACTGGCCCGGCGGTTATACCGAAACAGACGCTCTCTATTAACAACTCTCTCTCCTCCTTGATGAAGAAGGGAGAGAGAACAAGGGAGAGAGACTTCTCAGTTGGAGATTAAACTACAAGACTTTAATGAAACAGCAATGATAGAATAAATTAGTGAACACATACAGAAATATAGGAAAAAAAAATGAGAACCACCCTCCTCCCCCTTCTCCCCCAACGACTCTCACGTCAACCGAGGCTGCAGGGTAGCCCTGGGAAAGTCCAGGCTGGACTCCTGGAGTTGGTAGCAGTCGGGAGCTGGAGGCAGGAAAAGAAGCAGGACGATAGGCAAGAAGGGAAGCAGCTAGCTGAAGCAGGAAGAGGCGCCGGAAGAAGAGAGCAAAATTTGGAAAATCCCTCAAATTTATATTGAGTGTGACGTCTATGGGATGGAATACTCCGTTTGGTCAGTTCTAACATCTATCTTGTCTGTTCCTCCCAAAAGGAGGGCTCCTGGATGGTAAAATGCTTTCTGTAGCGGGAGGAGCCATTCTTGCTCCTGAAGCTCGACGAGCTGCTGGTCTCTTCCAGGACTCCAGCCACCACACAGCGCTTCCAGGGTAGAAGTGTAGCGGGAAGAGCCTTTCTTGCTCCAGAGGCTCGACGAGCTGCAGGCCTCTCCATGCCTCGCACCAGAGTGAGCTGAGGTGCCTTCTGTGGGTGTGTGTCCCACCTTTATTTGCCCCCTGATCTTGTTCATGCCCAATAGGGGCGTGTCATAATCAGGCACAGGTGGACTCACACCCACTCTTTGGCAATTCAAGGCACCTGGTTTATCTCGTTTCTCTACAGCTTTCCTCAGAGCTGAGCAGCGTCCTTGGCTCTGCATACCAGTCCCTGGCAGTACCTATAAACATCAAGCGTTATCAGCCCCAAAAGCAGACATTGTTTGAGGGACCCACTGCCAATCTCAGCAACTACTTAAAGAGGCTCAGCTGAAACCAAAAGCACAAGACAGAGAATCACCTTCATCCTGGCTCAAACCAGGAAAAGGTGTCTGAATGGGACAAGGTCTATTTCTTTTTTTAGTTCAGGAACACCCATATGAAGCATTTTAGAGTGAACTTGCAGTAGGACTCTGAAAGAAAACAGGACTGAAAATTTGGGATTGTGTCATTTTGAGGTGAAAAGAAACCTTTTCCACTAACATGCCCTTTTAAGGAAATTTAGACGCAGAAATTAGACTTTACACTTCAGTGTCCAGATGATTGTGGCTGCAAAACTGGGTGGACGTACACTAGCCTGAAGTTTGATACCATTTGGGTTTTTTTTTTTATTAATAAGATACTCAATGAAATTTTACAAATGTGCAATGGAGCAATCTCTTATGGCTGTTGGGGTGCAAAGGGTTGGAGAATGCTTTGTGTGCTTTGTGGTTGGGACCCTGTCCTCAAAACCCCCTTTTCTTTGTCCCACCCTGAGGTGTGCATAAACCAGTTTCCAGCACAGTGACTGGAGAGGTAGGAGATAGAGCTGATGGAGTGTAGAAAAAAAATCCGCGGAGGCTTAAGGACAACACGTAGTCACCAATATGGTTAAAGTGAAGTTGTCTATTAACAATTCATGCTCGCTTTATATAGAACCCTTGTTTATATAACGATATCTTGCAGGTGGCTATATCTTGGCCACAGATTCTATTCTCACAGAACTTCTGCTGGCTAATCATTACTCTGCTATTCTTCTTTTCCTGCTGCCAGCTCCTTTATCTTTTTCCCATAGCTCATCTTTCAGAAACCTTGGAACTAGGTCTCACGGCCCTTATCTTACTCTCGCTAAAGCTAAATAGTCAGGATTGCTCACGTCTGTTTTCTTCCAGACAGTTTCCCAACAGTGGAGAAGAGAGAGACTGAGCTGTCCGAATGGCCATGACTCCATCTGTTCAGCTGAAACCCTTAGCTCGGCAGACCATTCTCTATCAGTAACTGTAAACATTGAGAGTTATCAGTCCTAGAAACAGACACTGAGAATCTTGCTATTCATTCCAGCAAGTGCAGATACTTGCAAGAGACTGAACTCAAAGCAAAATTACAAGACAGAAAATTAGCTTTATCTTGGCCCAAATCAGGACATTGCACCCCTTATTCCATACCTTTTTCTCATGCTCCAGTCATTACCATCACTTATCCCTAAATACACCTCTACACAAATTATTATTCTCTATATATACTAAAGCCCACTAAGTTAGTTTATGATTGCTGATGTTCATCTATTGTAGCAGACTCTAAAAGCAAAAAATGATTGTCACAGTTCATGTCCATGGTCTACAAGTTGCAGGTTGCAGATGTTAACTTTGAGGAAGTTACTGGATGCCAGTGAATGAACCCAGTTCTGGTTTCATCACCACAACATTATCCTGAAAACCACTCACAGAACACTGTTAATTTGTGCAATAATTCACATAACAGCAATTAATGTGGGGCATGAATTCATACTCTCCAAAGTTCCATGCTTTACTGATTTAGCTAGCCAAGCAAAAATTAGGTATTCTCACCCAGTGTTAGATTCCCCTGTATTACACATTGTACTTCTCCATCATCCATCATCACCCACCAAGTGTGTCCAGGTCCTTGAGCAAAAGCAACCCCACGAATGGGTGTGCCTTTCCCAGAGGCAGGAAAAACACAAACAGTTTTCCCTAGCAGATTCTTTTCATGCACCACAGGCACTTTGTCCCCATCTACTGTGTGTAGAAGATCTGACTGAGCAGGACCAGCTCGATTGATGGAACCCCTGGTGTTAATTTCAGCAAGCGCAACTACTTACAAGAGACCTAGCTAAAAGCAAAAGTACAAGACAGAAAATCACCTTTATCCTGGTCCAAACCAGGTCATTTCACCCCTTATTCCATACCATTTGCGTCATGCTCCAATCATTATTATCTCTTATCCCTAAATACTTTTTTACACAAATTATTACTATCTCTCTGTGCAAAAATTCACTAAGTAATTCAGTCTGTGATTGCAGATGTTAATCTTTTGTAGCAGATTCTCAAAAAAAGGAGCAATTTTCTGTCACGGTTTAACACTGGCCCGGCAATTAAACCGAATAACAGACGCTCTCTATTAGTGTCTCTCTCCTCCTTGATAAAGAAAGGAGAGAGAATAAGGGAGAGAGACTTATGGGTTGGAAACTAAACTACACAACTTTAATGAAAAGTAATGATAAATAGGAAAAATTACTAAATATATACAAATATACAGGAAAATGGAAACCACATTCCTCCCCCCTCTCCCCCAATAACTCTCACGTCACCACCAAGGCTGCAGGGCAGCCCTGGGAAAGTCCAGGCTGGACTCCTGGAGTCGGCAGCAGTCGAGAACCGGAGGCAGGAACACACAGATATGGGCTGGCACGGATCAGGACCACAGGCAGACGAACGGACGGGATCCTTCCAGGATGCCGGGGTGAAGGAAGGGAGGAAGGGAAATCAGGAAATCCAGAAGTCTGGAAATCTGGAAATCCGGAAAAGATCTGGCTCGGCCCTCGTGATGCCTCAAATTTATACTGAGTGTGACGTATATGGGATGGAATACTCTGTTTGGTCAATTCTGGCATCTATCTTGTCTGTTCCTCCCCAAAGGAGGACTCAGGTGGGACATCTGTATCCTCCTGGACGGTAAAATGTTTTCCTCAGAGCTGAGCAGTGTCCTTGGCTCTGCATACCAGTCTCTAGCAGTAACTATAAACATCAAGTGTTATCAATCCTAGAAGCACACACTGTCTGAGAAACTTGCTGTTAATTTCAGCAAGTGCAACTACTTACAAGAGACTTAGCTAAAAGTAAAAGTACAAGACAGAAAATCACCTTTATCCTGGCCCAAACCAGGACATTTTCACAGTTCATGTCCATGGTCCAGAAGTTGCAGGTTGCAGATATTCACTTCAAGGAAGTCACTGGATGCCAGCCGATGAACCTAGTTCTGGTTTCATCATCATAAAATCATCCTGAAAAGCATTCACAGAACACTGTTAGTTTATGCAACAATTCACATAATGGTAGTTAATGTGGGATACAAGTTCATGATTCCCAAAGATTTAATGCATTACTGATTAAGCTAGACAAGCAGAAATTAGGAATTCTCACCTAGTGTTAGATTCCCTTGTGGTACACATTGTACTTCTCTATCTTTCATCATCACCCACCAAGTGTGTCCAGGCCCTTGAGCAAAAGGAACCCCAAGAATGGGTTTGCCTTTGCCCGAGGCAGGATAAACCCAAACTGTTTTCCCTAGCAGATTCTTTTCATGCACCACAGGCACTTTGTCCCCATCTACTGTGTGTAGAAGATCTGATTGAGCAGGACCAGCTCAATTGATGGAACCCCTGGTGTTAACTAACCAGGTGGCTTTTGCCAAGTGCTTGTCCCAGTTTTTAAAGGTTCCACCACCCATTGCCTTTAAAGTAGTTTTTAACAATCCATTGTACCTTTCAATTTTACCTGAGGCTAGTGCATGATAGGGGATATGGTGTCCCCACTCAATGCCATGTTCTTTGGCCCAGTTATTTATGAGACTGTTTTTGAAATTACTTCCATTATCTGGTTCAATTCTGGTGTACCATATCACCACAAGACTTGTTTCTCTAGGCCCAGGATGGTGTTCTGGGCTGTGGCATGAGGCAAAGGATATGTTTCCAGCCATCCTGTACTTGCTTCCACCATTTTCAGCACATAGCTCTCACCCTGGCGGGTTTGAGGCAGTGTGATGTAGTCGACTTGCCAGGCCTCCCCATACCTATATTTTGACTATCTCCCTTCATATCACAGAGGTTTCAACCTTTTAGCTTGCTTAATTGCAGCCCATATGTCACAATTGTGGATGACCTGCACAATAGCATCCAAAGATAAATCCACCCCTCAGTCACGTGCCCATCGATATGTTCCATCCCTGCCTTGATGACCTGAAGCATTGTGGGCCCATCTAGCTAAAAACAGTTCACCTTTATGGTCCTAGTCCAGATCTATTTGGAACTCTTGAGCAGCCTCATCTGCTCGTTGGTTGTTCTGATGTTCCTCAGTAGCTTGATATGAAGGTACGTGGGCATCTACGTGACGCACTTTTACATCAGGTTTCTCTTACCAAGCAGCAATATCTTTCCACAGTTCAGCAGCCCAGACAGGTTTATCTCTATGTTGCCAGTTGTTTTGCTTCCACTGCTTTAACCAGCGCCATAAGGCATTTCCTGCCATCCATGAGTCAGTATAGAGATAGTCTCGGCCACTTTTCTTGGTCTGCAATGTCCAAAGCCAATTGGATGGCTTTTACCTCTGCAAATTGACTTGATTCACCCTCTCCTTCAGCTGTTTTTGCAACTAGTTGTGTAGGATTCCATACGGCAGCTTTCCACCTTCGATGGCCTCCTACCAGACGACAGGATCCATCAGTGAAAAGAGCATATTTTTTCTCATTCTCTGGAAGTTGATCGTATGGTGGGGCTTCTTCAGCCCGTTTTACCACTTTTTCTGGTGGTATTCCAAAGTGCGTGCCTTCTGGCCAGTCTGTTATTGCTTCTACAATTCTTGGACGATCGAGTCTTCCTATCCTAGCTCTCTGTGAGAGTAAAGCAATCCATTTACTCCAGGTAGAATCGGTAGCATGATGAAGGGAAGATGCTCTACCTGTGTATATAAAACCCAGTACAGGTAATCGTGGCACCAGGAGGAGCTGTGCCTCAGTGCCAATTACTTCTGAAGCAGCTCTAACTCCTTTGTATGTGGGCAATATCTCTTTTTCAGTGGCTGTGTAGTTGGCTTCGGAGCCTTTGTAGTTTCGACCCCAAAATCCTAGAGGTTGGCCTTGAGTCTCTCCTGGAGCTTTCTGCCAGAGACTCCGTGTAGGACCATCACCTTCGTCTCTGATGTAGAGCACATTTTTAATATCTGGTCCTGTTCGAATTGGTCCAAGGGCCAATTCTCAGAAACCCCACTACAAAGGATTTATCTGAAAGGCCAGTCAAAGCATGCAGCCATCCTACATTCTCAGTCTTTATAGCTGCAGTACCAAAGGACCACTGGTACCCTTTTGGGTCCTCGAAATCACTTCCCTTGAGGTAGTCTATGCCAAGCATGCACGGAGCATCTGGACCAGTCATTATCGGGTGTTTATGCCACTTTATTCCAGTGAGGCTCACATCAGCCTTCACAATACTCAGTTCTTTAGATCCCCCTGTCACTCCAGAAATAGTGACAGATTCTGTCCCGTTCTGATTCGATGGCATTAGGATGCACTGTGCACCAGTGTCCACCAAGGCTTTATACTTTTGTGGCTCTAATGTGCCAGGCCATCAAATCCACACAATCCAATTCATTTGGTTGTCCCTCTCCTCCACGTGGCTGGAGGCAGGGCACCTCTGAGCTTGAGCACATACAACATTGTCAGTACGTGCATTACTGAAGTTTGCATCTTCATTACTCACACCTGATGTACAGGGATCTTGAGTCACCAGCATATTTGAATTGGGTAACTCTACACTGGAGATTTGAGCAGCCACCTTTTTAGAAGGACCTCCTTTTGCCTTCGTCTTACTCAGCAACATAAATACTTGGTCTTCTAGGACGGCAGTAGGTTTCTGATCCCACTTTTTCATGTCCTCTCCATACTCACTCAGGAGTGCCCATAGGATTCCTCTTACTGAATTCTGTTTCTCTCGATTCTGTCTCACAGGAGGGCGTCTCCTCTTAATGGCTTCAATGTGGCGTCCTCCTCCTATCTGAGGAAAAAAGGGTGAATGCAATTTCTCATCTTTTCTTACATCTGAGCCCTAGGCCCGATGAGGGGCCATGACAGCATCTTCACATTCTCGTGCTGTTTTAATTATATCACCCACAATTACATCCATATTTCCAGGAACCCATAGCATTACTGACAGTGTATGGTTTAAAGGCTGTGGTGCAGCATGCACAAACCTTTGAAACATAGGTCTAGGGCATGGCATTTGATAACGATCTTCAATGTTTTCATCACTATAGATCAGATCTCATACAGCCAATTCTTCCAGATACTTGGTAGCTTTTTCAAGTGTGGGTCCTTTGATCTGTGGGCAGTCTATTTCCTCTTTTTAGGGATATCTCTCCCTTAGAGCTGACAAGAGTAATTTCCATAGGCTGGTGGTTCTAGCCTTTTCCCCAAATGCCCGATAAACACCTGCATCTTTGGCCAGGGATCCCAACTGCCTGGCTTCCCTCTGAGTTAATGTACGGTAGCAGCCCCACTATTCCAGAATTGGAGTAGCCAAGTGAGAAGTGGTTCACCTGAAAAACGGCTGTAGTTTTTTCTCAGAGTACGCAAGTCCCTCATGGAACAGGACTGAGCAGATTCTGAGTCTGAGTCCTGCTCAGCTGACTCTGCTTTAGATTCTGCTCTAGCTGCTCTATGAGGTGAGGCAACATCCTCTATTTTCTCTATCACCTGGTCATCTATTTCAGACCTTGAAGGGTTAAGGCTCATTTCTGATTTCCATTGTTTTCCTTTTCTCCTAGTTACAGGGTCAACAAGTAACTGTGTGGGCTGAGGGGGAGAGGCTGTGGTGTCTGCAGCAATAGCAGCAGCAGCGCTGGCTTTCTGAACAGCAGCAGTGTCTGTGGGGGGGAGGCAGCAGCTGCAGCTGTAGAAGAAATCACTGGCAATGCTCACCGGACGTATCAGAGTTGTGCCCTTGTGTGTTGGGGGCAAGCAGTGGCTGCGGAGGCGAAAGTGGGGGTGCTCTCTGTACCAGGTGTGCACATTCCCCTAATTTTAGTTGTTGTACTCCTCACCAACATATGAAAACACATGTCAATACTCACAGACACCTGAAAAAAATTGACTACAACAATCAGGAGGTTCAAAACTATAATAAGCATAATGCCATTTTGACTAGAATCTGGTGAACTCAGCCCAAGAGAGGCAGTGCCTGGCAGGGTCATGGAACAGATCATCCTCAGTGCAATCACACAGCACCTGCAGGATTGTCAAGGGATCAGACACAGCAAGCACGGGTTTAGGAAGGGCAGGTCATGCCTGACCAACCTGATCTCCTTTTATGATCAGGTGACCCGACTGGTGGATGAGGGGAAGGCTGTGGATGTGGTCTACCTGGACTGCAGCAAGGCCTTTGACACCGTCTCCCACAGCATCCTCCTGAAAAAACTATCAGCCCGTGGATTGGACAGGAGCACCCTGTGCTGGGTTAAGAACTGGCTGGAGGGCCGGGCCCAGAGAGTGGTGCTGAATGGGGCTGCATCCAGTTGGCAGCCGGTCACTAGTGGTGTCCCCCAAGGATCAGTGTTGGGCCCGGTTCTGTTCAATATCTTCATTGATGATCTAGATGAGGGGATTGAGTCCATCATCAGCAAATTCGCAGACGACACTAAGCTGGGGGGAAGTATAGATCAACTGGAAGGCAGGAGGGCTCTGCAGAGGGACCTGGACAGACTGGAGAGTTGGGCTGATTCCAATGGGATGAGTTTTAACACAGCCAAGTGCCGGGTCCTGCACTTTGGCCACAACAACCCCATGCAGCGCTACAGGCTGGGGACAGAGTGGCTGGAGAGCAGCCAGGCAGAAAGGGACCTGGGAGTCTGGATTGACAGGAAGCTGAACATCAGCCAGCAGTGTGCCCAGGTGGCCAAGAAGGCCAATGGCATCCTGGTCTGTATCCGGAACAGCATGGCCAGCAGGTCCAAGGAAGTGATTCTGCCCCTGTATTCAGCACTGGTGAGGCCACACCTCGAGTACTGTGTCCAGTTCTGGGCCCCCCAGTTCAGGGAGGATATCGAGGTCCTGGAGCAGGTCCAAAGGTGGGCAACCAGGCTGGTGAAGGGACTCGAGCACAGACCCTATGAGGAGAGGCTGAGAGAGCTGGGGCTGTTCAGCCTGGAGAAGAGGAGGCTCAGGGGAGACCTCATCGCTGTCTACAACTACCTGAAAGGAGGTTGTAACCGGGTGGACGTTGGTCTCTTTTGCTAGACGACTTTCAACAAGACAAGAGGGCATGGTCTTAAGTTGTGCCAGGGGAAATTTAGGTTAGATATTAGAAAGAATTTTTTTACGGAGAGAGTGATCCGGCATTGGAATGGGCTGCCCAGGGAAGTAGTGGATTCTCCGTCCCTGGAGCTATTTAAAAAGAGACTGGATGTGGCACTCAGTGCCATAGTCTAGCAACCGCAACGGTGGTTCAAGGGTTGGACTCGATGATCTCTGAGGTCCCTTCCAACCCAGCCAATTCTATGATTCTATGATAGTTCCAGAAAAGAAGGCTGAAAATGCAATTACCAACAAAGTTCTTAATCCTTGTATGAAACACCACTGCACCGTGTACTGCGCTGTATACTAGTATTGCAGACCATACCACAGCTACTTTACTCATGCAGTGTTTACCAAAAATGAACCACATAGTAACACTCATTCCAGCTGCAAAAGCACATATCACATACCCTGAATACCAAAGGTATGTCACAATTGGTTTAATCTCCAACCCTGTTATATTTCCAGAGAAAGAGGTCTGATTCTCACTCAGCAAAGCCATATTGGTATGCTCCCACTGGAGCTAGAATTCAAAATATTCAGGTAAATTAGTCAAAATATGAACTGGGCTCAAGCTAATTATTTCAGTTCCTACGTTGGATGCCAATAAATCTGTCACAGTTTTACACTGGCCCACCAATCAACTGAATTACAGATGCCCTTGATTAATCCCCCTCCCCTCCCTGATAAAGGAAGGAGAGTGAATAAGGGAGAGAGACTTATGGGTTGGAAACTAAACTAAACACCTTTATTGAATCAGTAATGATAAAAAGGAAAAATTACTAAATATATACAAATATACAGGAAAATTGATACCACGTTCCTCCCCCCTCTCCCCCAATAACTCTCACGTTACCACTAAGGCTGCAGGGCAGCCCTGGGAAAGTCCAGGATGGACTCCTGGAGTCAGCAGCAGTCAGGAGCTGGATGCAGGAGCACACAGGTTCAGGCTGGTATGGATCAGGTCCCCAGGCAGAGGAATGGATGGAATCCTCCCAGGATGCTGAAGAAAACAGGGACAGGTGAAGAAGGGGAAGCAGGAAGGGGTTTGTCCCTCATGATACCTCCAATTTATACTGAGTATGACACGTATGGATTGGAATACTCTGGTCAATTTTTGTCATTTATCTTGTCCATTCCTCCCTAAAGGAGGGTTGCAGGTGTGACCTCTTTACTCCTTTTCTCCTTCCGCAGGGCAAAATGTTCCTCAGAACTCAGCAGTGTCCTTGGCTCTGCACACCAGTCTCTATCAGTAGCTATAAACTTCAAGTGTTATCAGTCCTAGGAGCAGACACTGTCTGAGAAACTGGCTGTTCATTTCAGCAAGTACAGCAACCTATATAAAACTTAGCTGAAAGCAAAGACAGATAATTACCTTTATCCTGGCCAAAACCAGAACAGGGATAGAAAAGGAAACTCTTAAAATGATTAATTGGTGAACACTTTATGCAATAAAACAGGGTCCCTCTGAGTCACCATCCAAATTCAGCATAGGAAAATAGGTACCCAACAATTAGTCTCCTTGTTTTTGGAACAACATACAAAAGACATAAGGGAAAAATTGGAAAAACTATGAAAAGCAGATAGTAGAAATCTGGAAGTGCTACTAGCCTGGAGATTTTTTAGCAAGAGAGAAGAAAGCTATAAAAAAGGAACATGACAAATAATGGTGGTTTAAAGAACGGATTGGGTGCGACCTAAAGGGCCTGGAAGGAAACTAAGAAAGGATCAATGTGCTTTTGGAAACAAAAGGAACGTAATAAGGAAAGGGGTTGGCAGAGTAGGAGTGTTTTTTCCCCCCTTTTTGTGTTGAGTTTTCTTCCAAAGCGACGACATTCTATCTGTGCTGGGTGATGCCAAGAACGACCATTTCCTTTCTTACGGGGAAATGCAAAGTGCAGCCTACAGGGCGTTATTGATGGCAGCGCAGAAAGCAGCTGCCGTAGGAAAGAGAGGCTGCTGCAGGCTTTTGGAAAGGGATACTTGTCATGCATTGCTCCTCCCGCCTCTAAGGGAAGGTGTCCTGCAGGCAGGGCAGGAACGGGCTCGCTGCCGCTGCCCCCATCCCCTCATTGTGTGACAGGACAATCGCTGCCAGCGCTCGGGGCTCCCTGCAGAGACCCCGATGATGCTGGTGCCATGCGGGGTGGGTGAGTGGGTATGAAGCGGCAGCGTAGGGATAGGAGTGAGCTGAAAGAGCAACAGCTGCTGCATGGAGGGTAGAAGTGGTGGCACTGACAAGGTGGTGGTGACGAGGTGATGGTGACAAAATGGTGGAGGCAAATTTTCCAAGACCATTCCCAGGGAGCTAATGAGACCAATGTTGTGTTTGGGGTGGTGAGGAGTGATGGACCTCAAAGGCTTTTCCTCACTGTCCAGGCCTCTTGCAGAGACACTCTGCACCAATACCAGTTGAATATAAATTTCTAAACTGAAAACCAGTAAAATTGAACTTTTAAAAAAATTTATTTGATGCTCTTTGTAATCTTCCTCCACACTGGAACCTCTCTGATTAGCTGTGCAAGTCTTGAACACTAAAAACACCACAGGGGGACATGGATGCTCAGTGCTGTAATGGGCCCAATGGTGCCAGAGGGACTGAGCCCATGATCCTCAAGTACTGACAGGAGACTGAAAAATAAAAACCCTCTTAAGAAGTTAAAGCCAAAAAAACCCTAACCAATTTATCTTTAAGTACTGATAGGCCCCATTGGGTCCTATTACTGACAAAGCCTCCCCAGAGACTTGTTAGAGAAGGTCACTGGAGGCCATGATTTCAGGGAGGCAAAGACTCTGTAAAGGTGGCTCTGAAGAAACAGATATTTATTTATTTGTGTGTTTATGTATTTATGCATTTATTTATTTTATGGATCTGTCAGGCCAAACTCGAAACCCCAGGCAATGGGAAGGCAGAGCCCCCCCCCAACTTGTGGGTCAGGACTTTTCCTGGGGGCAGTGGGGTGTGAAGATGAGCAATAAAAACTGTGGGAAAAATGAACAACACCTCCGTGATACCCCAAGAAGGGGCAAAGAGCAAACTAAGTGCAGAGCCTAAACATAAACTTCTGCCTGGTGGTGGTGATACAGGGACCATTTCTAAAGTCACCTTTCCAGACACAGACTGTGCAGACAAAGGCCATTCCCATTCCTCTCCAATTGTCCCCTTCTCCTACTCTTTGTTTATTCAGATGCCTCTCCCCTGGGTGCTGCTTTGAGCAGCAGGTTGTTCAAAGCTTGCCTGTCTTTCAGCAGGTTGATTCTCTCTTTAGCCACCTCTGTCATGATGATCACAGCTCTCTTTTCCCATCTGTCTCTCTAAACCATTTCTCCTCAGATTCTTCTTCACTTTCTCTGTTTGACTTTTCTTGGCTTGCACATAGGAAAACTGCTGCTGTGCGCGTGTGCAGTCAGTTCTCTAAGGAGAGCAGGTGGTGCAGTGGAGCTGTAACCTCCAGCTGCAGAGAGGAGTGGAGAAGTCTAATGCAAGGACCAGAGATGGAAGTCCCAGGTGGGACATGACAGAAATGGTGGGGCTGTGGAGATCAGCAATAAAGTTGTCCACACAGTGTCAGACCTCAGGGAACCTCTGTCACCGCTTGTCTTAAATGACAATTATGAGATGATTTGTTAAAATATATTTTAAAAAAGTAACATAAATCAAAAACCCAAAAAGTACCACAAACAGTTTTCATTAAGCACAGTATCAAATTTTCCTCCTTTACTACAATGTGAAAACCTCTCCAATTAGCTGTAAAAATCTTGAAGATGTGAAGAATATCCCATGGAGAGCCATGGCTCTTTATCTAATTCTGTATTTCAATGAGCCCCAGGGTGTGTTTGGTGCTGAGTCCATGATCCTCAGGTGCTGAGAGATGAATGAACAAACTACTCCAGAAGTCAGAATGGAACCTGAAAGTACCTTGAAGCATTGAGTGGCCCCACTGTGGGCCATTGCTTCCAGAACCTCTCCATGGCCTTGTTAATGCAGATCACTAGAAGCCATATTTGCAGGGAGGCAAAGGCTCTGTAAAGGTGGCTCTGAAGCCAAGGGTTTTTCATGTTTTGCTTATTAATAAAGCATTGATGTTGCCAGATGAACCTCTTTAAGGGCACAGTGCTCCAAGGTCCAACCAGGTATTCCACCAGAAACTCACAAATAGTGCTCCGAATCTGTTGCCCTCAGGGTTGACTAGCCTGGCTCAGTGCTATTGCTCCTAAAGCAGCTAACCTCTCTGCTGCCTTGCTCAGGAGTGAGCTGAGCCTGTGTTTTGAAGCTCACCTTTTATTTGCCCTTTAATCCTGCTCATGCGCAGTTAGGGCCTGCCTTAATCAGGCACAGGTGGGCTTAGCACAAGCTCATGCCCACTCCCTGGCAATTAGTGGCACCTGGTTGCCTCATTTCACTACATTCCCCCCCCCCCCTTTTTTTTTTTTTTTGAAAAGGAACACAAAAAATATGTGAAGTTCAAAAGTATACGATGTCCAAATGTGCAAATTCAGAAAGGGTTTTCAGTTTGAGCTGCTGGATGATGCATCATTGTCCATTAATGATCTGGTCGTGGCAGGGTGTGTCCATTTCACGGCCTGATTTGTTTGTTCAAGGAGGGCTTTTATTTTGTCCTCCAGGCCGATGGGTGCAGCTGGTGGGGTGGCCGCTTCTTTCCCATGCTCTTTTTCTGAGCTGGGAGGTGGCAGTAGGGGTGGTTTCAAGCAGCAACTAGGGCTGCCCATCTCGGGGCATGTGCTGTCGGCATCTTTGCATTCTTTTGTACGTTTCTTTCGGTGCTCAGAGCAGGTGCTTCTTCTTCCTCCGGCCCAATGTCTGATAGAAACTCGGCTATAGAATGGTGCGACTTTCCTCTCATGCCCTTAATGGCAGGGCCGTTGTCCCTTAGTCCTAAAATAGCCTTCCGGGTTTTTCCACCCTCAGGAAGAGGGGTGAGTAGCGGAGGCGCTTTGAGGACAACACCGGATCCTGCTTCTGATGGTGGTGCTGTAGTATCAACGCTAGCGCTTGGCGGAAGCGCTGCAATGGCGGTGACAGCAGCTTCCGCCTCTGCTTTTACTTCATTTAGGGCATTTATCACCATTCCCCATGTACCGCCTAATCGGATTATGTTTTTATACATTTCTTGAGTATGGAGGTTTCCCAACAGGTCACTGACCTCATGCCAAAGTTCTTATGCAGCCACATAGGACGGGGAGGAGGAGAGTTCTTGCTCCTTCTCCAGTGTCACCAGCTTCTAATTAACAGGGGTGCTTGCTGACAATCCCATCTTTTCCTTTTTCTTGGTCAATCAGTGGTAGAGAAGGAAAGGTAGTGGATCTTCTTACCCGACTCCTTGGGTTTTCTGCTAATGTTAGTTTGCGTCGAACTAGCTCCCTTTTTTCTGATTCATCTGAGCGGGGGCTAGATCAAGGTCTATGCCCACATTCTCCACCAGATATTGCAAGAAAACCTCTTCTAGGGCACGGCGCTCCAAGGTCCAAGCAGGTGTTCCAGCAGAAACTCACGCATAGCACGCTGAGTCTATTGCCCTCAGGGTTGACTAACCTGGATAGAAAGTATTACTCCAAAAGCAGCCAATCACTCTGCTGATTTGCTCAGGAGTGAGCTGAGACTATGAGTTTGACCCTCACCTTTTATTGGCCCCCTAATCCTGGTCATGCGCAGTGGGGGCCCGCCCTAATCAGGCACAGGTAGGCTTAACACAAGCTCATGCCCACTCCTTGGCAATTAGTGGCACGTGGTTGATTCATTTCACTACAGGAAAGGGCCAGTCAAAGTTTCAGTTGTCACTCTTTGCATTTATTTCCAGTCCCATTTGTTGGGAGTTTTGGGAGGCCTATTGAGCAACAGTGGAGAGTGGCCACCAAGGGCTGGTATATTCGAGGTTTGTTGTAAAAAGCAAAGCCATAGCCTGATTGTTGGTGGTGCTGTGGGTAGGGTTCCATGTGAGGGTTAGGGCTAGCCAAAATTTTCAGTGTTCACTGTTTGGATTTGTGTTGGGAGTTTTTGGAGGTCTATTGAGAAACAGTCGAAAGTGGCCGTCTAGGGCTGGTATATTCAAGGTCTGTGATAAAACGCAAAGCCATAGCCCAATTGTTGGTGGTGCTTTGGGTAGGGTTCCATGTGAGGGTTAGGGCCAGCCAAAGTTTTCAGTGGTCACTCTTTGTATTTGTTTTCCGGTTCCCTTCGTTGGGAGTTTTGGGAAGCCTATCGAGCAACAGTGGACAGTGGCCGCCCAGGGCTGGTATATTCGAAGTTTGTGCTAAAACGCCAAGCCATAACCCGATTGTTGGTGGTGGTGTGGGTAGGGTTCCATGTAAGGGTTAGGGCCAACCAAAGTTTTCAGTGGTCACTCTTTGCATTTGTTTGCCACTTCCCTTTGTTGGGAGTTTTGGGAGGCTTGTTGAGCAACAGTGGAGAGTGGCCACCAAGGGCTGGTATATCCGAGGTTTATGGTAACACGCAAAGCCGTAGCCTGATTGTTGTTTGTGGTGTGGGTAGGGTTGCATGTGAGGGTTAGGGCCAGCCAAAGTTTTCAGTGGTCGCTCTTTGCATTTGTTTTCGAGTCCCGTTCTTTGCGAGTTGTGGGAGGCCTATTGAGCAATAGTGGAGAATGGCCGCCGAGGGTTGGTATATTCGAGGTTTGTGGTAAAACGCAAAGTCGTAGCTCGATTGTTGGTGGTGCTGTGGGTAGGGTAGGGTTCCAAGTGAGGGTTAGGCCCTGCGAAAGTTTTCAGTGGTCACTCTTTGCATTTGTTTGCCAGTCCTGTTCGTTCGGTGTTTAGGGAGGCCTATTGAACAACAGTGGAGAGTGGCTGCCTAAAGTTTGTATATTCGAGGTTTGTTGTAAAATGCAAAGCCGTAGCCTGATTGTGGGTAGTGCTGTGGGTAGGATTCGATTTGAGGGTCAGGGCCAGCCAAAATTTTCAGTGGTCACTTGATATAAGCACCTTGAATTAAAATATGTCTCTTGAATCACCTTTTTTTTTTCTTCTCTGGTTGCAACATTATGTCAATTAACATATGTTTATCTCACCGTATGCCTGACAGACACCTAAAAGATAAGATTGCTTGTCAAGTTGCCTCCTTGTGCATGGTAGAGACAAAAACAATGAAAGTAGCAGGACACCAAAAGACAAAAAGATAAGGATGACTCATCTCCGGGAAGTCTGGAAATCTGTATGTTTCAGGGATATATGCAAAAAAGGGACCCGTCTTTCTTTTTGCTGTATAAAAAACCCTAGGAAAAAAGGAAAAGGTGGCAGCTTTCTTCTAGACGCCCCCTTCTCTCGGCACTTTGCTTTCCAGCCATGAGGCAGACACAGCGGAGGATCGAACAGCGGAGAACCCAGAAGTAACTCCAGCCTGAGGCCAGGTCCAACGCGGACGGTGAAAAACCTCTTTGTTCTTTTCTTTTACCTTAATGACTCTCTCTCCAAGGTGACTAATTTGTGCAAAGACTTTCTGCGGGCAAACCGGTTTTCCCTGTTTTGAAGGTGGTGTTATCGTTTCCTGCCCTAAATAAATCCTTGTAACTTGTTTAAATCCTAAAGCCTTTTTATTTTTTGTAAATTCACGCGTCGTCTATAAGTAGTGGCTGAATTTTCCTCACAATCAAAATATAAATAATAACTCGGATCGTAATATTTTTATTGGCGTCACGGACAGGAAAAAATCGAGGAACAATATCAGAGCCTGCTTTTAGTTTGATGCCTGAATTGCAAAACTAACTCTTAAACAAATTTAAAATAATTTAAAGCCAAAGTAAATACAAATGGAGGCCATAGCTTGTTCTGCCAGCTCCAGTGGAGGTAAAAAACAGACTGTTTCCTTCTATAAGGAGGAAGAATTCCGTGAATATGCTCTTGTTCATGCTTTCTGGGACCACCTAACAACTCATAATTATATCCCGAAGGATACTCTTTACGATTTAATTTACACAAATTATAAGAATGGTGACTTTACCGCCCTTGCTAAATCTGTAAAAATTTTAGACAATCCTTCTTCTCTGGACAAAGATTCCAAAAAACATGTGAAAAAACTCGGGGTAGACTTTTTCAGCGCTCGTGCCTTTTTTATCCTAGCCGCTATAATTTGGCAGGAGAAAGAAGAAATGCGCCAAAGATTAGAAAATCTTGAAAGTGGCATGTTTGTAGAATTTGGGGACCTCCTAAAAACCATTGACGAAGCTGAAGACTCCGGGGAGCCAAATTCTGAAATCAGTGCTGCACTTGGTCCGATTCTGGAAGGCCATACATCTGCGTCTGAATATACAACAGATGATGGATAGTATGTCTCTCCTGAAAGACCCTGTAAAAAAACGGTGCATTTTGCACCCAAAAAGGGGAAAAGAAGACCCTCCATTTTAAAATCAAAGCCACAGCCGAAAGCTGCCAACTCGCAAACAGGCATTCCCCTCAGGCTGTTAACCCGCCCGAGGGAGAAATGGCTGAATAACGCAAATGGGTCAGCACATTTATAAAAACTGGGGCTAAAAAATTTGATAAATTGGAGAAAAAGGTCCAGCAGATCGCTGTAATGAGCGAGAAGTCCTCTACTCAATCTTCCTCCTGTCATGAGACTTTTGATAGTTCAGAAGATGAAAGCATGCCTGTAACGTCCTGTAATTAGAGCAGAACATACACGTGAGCTAGATACCGGACGGGAGCAAGTTACTCATAAAGAATTTCCATACTCTCCTCTGGAACTGACCCAATTAAAGAGTCAATTTGGCAGATTACCTTTGGAAACTGATATAGACTATGTGGTAAGGGTTTCATCTTCCAGTGGAGACCACATATTATTATCAGAAAAAGAAGTGTCAGGCCACTAGGGTCCTGGAGTTATGTTGATCATTGGTAATTCCAGAGCTCCATGGTCCCTGACCCAACAAGCTGCTTATAATGTGGGCTTCACTGACCCCATAGCTAGGGGAGAACCCCATGTATTGTGAGGGGGTCTCACCCAGCTACTGGACAATGTTCATAAAGCCAGTGTGATCCAAATGATTTATGACCATGCTCTGGTGATAAACCAGGAGAACCCACTTATGCTAAAAGTAAAACCTGAGAGGATGGATATTCTCATCAGAAGGTTACCTACGCAACTGCAAAATCTACAGATCAAGGCTAGAATCGAAAAGTCAAATAGAAATTCGCTATTAGGCACGGACTATACTTGGTCCGATCTGCTTACTGAATTGACAGAATTTGGACGCAAATATGTGGCAACCAAAGCTGATTCTACATCTGTAAGAATTCTTCAAACCCCAGCAAATTATAATGATAAGAAAAAATTGACTCATGCCACTGTGGCTGCCAGGCCTCCCCAAATTCCTCCTCACCAGCAGGAGGAATCACAGGGTGACTGGACAGTTGTAAATAGGGGAAGCAGACAGAGAAACCACAATAATCATCAAAATAGACCCTCCCGAGAAAGAAATAATTCACCACAGGGTCAACTGGGACCTTTTGCAAAGCTTAAAGAGGAAGCTAAGTGAAAAGGCATCCCTCCTTCAATCTTAAGTCACAATTTTACTTATGGCCATCTAAAAGCCTTAGTAGAGGGATGGCCTGCCAGGTCACATTCAGGGGAAAGATCTGGAAATTACCATAATTCGGGAAACTAAAAGGCCCTCTCTCTGCTACTAAAAAGAAAGCAAAAAGACAGCAGAGAGAGGAGACAGGTCCTGACCCCAGTTCAGTAAATTCTACTGACCCCTGAATAAACCTTGGGAAACAATCCCTACAAATCAAAATGATTGGTCCAAAAATAATGAACAATCAAATCCTAAAATATCAAGTCCTCCAAAAGACTGGCAAAATGTGCTAAGATTGGTCTTGAATAAAAATGGAGATTTGGAACTTACATGCGCTGTTGGGCCAAAATGCTACCCTGTCACATTTGTAGTGGACACAGGGGCACAGATCTCCACGTTAAAATCTGATGTAGCCAAAAAATGTGGTATTAATTCTTCACTCAAACCAATATTTGTTAGTGGTGCTTTGGGAACCTCTGTGTTGCAAAAGACAGCTAAAGTTTCCCTTAAACTACCGGGAGACGAAGAGTTAATACGAACCCAGATTATTGTAGATAATATCCCTTACAATTTGTTAGGAATGGATGTATTGATTGGCAGATTGTGGAGAGATGAAAACGGTTGTCTTTGGAATTTTGGCACCCCAGTCTTAAAGTTAGACTGCTAACAGCCCCCTCTTGCCTCCCCCAAAGCAAAATCACGAATATTAAGCAGTATCCTATTCCCTTAGCAGCTAGAGAAGGTATCAGGGATGTAATTTCTGACTTGAAACGGAAAGGTATAGTTGTGCCTTGTCATTCACCTTATAATTCCTCGATTTGGCCCATAAGAAAACCAAATGGAAAATGGAAAATGACTGTAGATTATAGGAAATTGAATGCCAATACTGAAAAATTAACTGCAGCCATCCCAAACATTGCAGATCTGGTGCTAGAAATCCAGGAAGCAGCACACCCAGTGCTTGCATCTCTGGATGTGAAAGATATGTTTTTCCAAATTCCAATTGACCCTGAAGATCAAAAATATTTTGCTTTTACTTGGAATGGAATACAATATACTTTCACCATGTTACCTCAGGGCTATAAATATTCTCCCACGCTGGCTCACCATGCTCTTGCACAGGAGCTGGAAAATATCACAGAAATAAAAAATAACCCAGATGTGAAGATTTACCAATACATTGATGATGTACTGATAGGTGGTAAAACTGAGCAAGCTGTGAGAACAGTTTATGATGCCATAATTGGGCACTTAACAAGATTACAAATTGAAATACCTGAGGAAAAAAGACAACCTATGTCCCAAGAAACTAAATTTCTAGGGATCAACTGGAAAGTTGGAACAGGGACCATTCTTACTGATACACTTTCTCACTTAGGAGAAATAAAAGCACCCACAAATAAAAAGGAATTGCAGGAAATTATGGGGACTTTGCAATATTGGCGAAAGCACATACCAGAGCCTTTATATGCCTTTACATGCCAGGCCTTTATATGACCTGCTGAAAAAGCATCGCCTATGGGAGTGGAATCACAACCATGAGGAAGCTTTAAAACTTCGAGAGGCACAAACCTTTCAGACCCTGGGACCTCTCCACCCTGCAGACCTGATAATAATTGAATAGGGTTTTTCCCCTAGCACCTTCTCTTATCACTTTTGGCAAGGAGGCCCAGCAGGACCCCCCAGACCTATATCGTTTTATTCACAGTCATTAAAAGCCTCTGAAAAGCGCTATTCAATTCTAGAAAAGGCTTTGCTTACAGTCAGCAGGGCACTGAAAGAGATAAGCAAGATAATTAGAAAACAACAGGTAATCCTGCAGGGACCCTTTAAAGTGCTTAACCAGGTCTTATCTGGGAAACCGCCCCCTGATGGGATTTCTCAGAAAGGGACTATCAGAAAATGGTGTTCCCAAATTGAATATTTTGCTGAGCTGTTTCAAATTGTTGAAGGCCCAGACAAGCAATTGAAAATTCAGGAACCCCTTGACTCCATGAAAGAAAAAGATTTAATTATGAAAACTCCTAGCCCCATTAAGGAAGCCCCAGAATTTGAAAGCAGTATGCATAATGCCTGGTTCACTGATGCTTCTTCCAGAAGTGTCCTGGTTTGGGCCTTTATCCTGGTTTGGGCAAGAAGACAGGGGTAAACATGGTTTTTTAAATCAGCTGCAATTAAACCTGGTTCTGTCCAGGCAGAGTTTCTAGTGGCCACTCAGTCCTGCTTCCAGGGAGCCTGGGAAGTGTGGGGCACATCCATGCCAGAAGCCTGAGGTCCCCAACCCCCTCAGGACACAAGCCTGATGTGCCCAGCCCCCCCATGTCATCCCCCCCATGTCATCCCCCCCCTGCCAACTTCCAACTTCACCCCCTGAGTTGGGTCCCTCCCCCCCAAGGCCCAGCACGGGTTTAAGAAGGGCAGGTCATGCCTGACCAACCTGATCTCCTTTTATGATCAGGTGACCCAACTGGTGGATGAGGGGAAGGCTGTGGATGTGGTCTACCTGGACTTCAGTAAGGCCTTTGACACCGTCTCCCACAGCATCCTCCTGAAAAAACTATAAGCCCGTGGCTTGGACAGGAGCACCCTGTGCTGGGTTAAGAACTGGCTGGAGGGCCGGGCCCAGAGAGTGGTGCTGAATGGGGCTGCATCCAGTTGGCAGCTAGTCACTAGTGGTGTCCCCCAGGGATCAGTGTTTGGCCCAGTTCTGTTTAATATCTTCATTGATGATTTAGATGAGGGGATTGAGTCCATCATCAGCAAATTCGCAGACGACACTAAGCTGGGGGGAAGTGTCGATCAACTGGAAGGCAGGAGGGCTCTGCAGAGGGACCTGGACAGACTGGAGAGTTGGGCTGATTCCAATGGGATGAGGTTTAACACGGCCAAGTGCCGGGTCCTGCACTTTGGCCACAACAACCACATGCAGCACTACAGGCTGGGGACAGAGTGGCTGGAGAGCAGCCAGGCAGAAAGGGACCTGGGAGTCTGGATTGACAGGAAGCTGAACATGAGCCAGCAGTGTGCCCAGGTGGCCAAGAAAGCCAATGGCATCCTGGCCTGTATCCGGAACAGCATGGCCAGCAGGTCCAAGGAAGTGATTCTGCCCCTGTACTCAGCCCTGGTGAGGCCACACCTCGAGTCCTGTGTCCAGTTCTGGGCCCCCCAGTTCAGGAAGGATATCAAGGTCCTGGAGCAGGTCCAAAGGAGGGCAACCAGGCTGGTGAAGGGACTCGAGCACAGACCCTATGAGGAGAGGCTGAGAGAGCTGGGGCTGTTCAGCCTGGAGAAGAGGCGGCTCAGGGGAGACCTCATCGCTGTCTACAACTACCTGAAAGGAGGTTGTAACCGGGCGGACGTTGGTCTCTTTTGCTAGACGACTTTCAACAAGACAAGAGGGCATGGTCTTAAGTTGTGCCAGGGGAAGTTTAGGTTAGATATTAGAAAGAATTTCTTTACGGAGAGAGTGATCAAGCATTGGAATGGGCTTCCCAGGGAAGTAGTGGATTCTCCGTCCCTGGAGCTATTTAAAAAGAGACTGGATGTGGCACTCAGTGCCATAGTCTAGCAACCGCAACGGTGGTTCAAGGGTTGGACTCGATGATCTCTGAGGTCCCTTCCAACCCAGCCAATTCTATGATTCTATGATTCTATGATTCTTTTCTTCCTCCCCCCACTGCTTCCCGCAATCACGCTGCAGCTCCCGGGAGGTTTCACTCCGCCACCCAGGGGCTGCACCCAAACCCCCCGCCCCGCAGCCAGGACCCCCACACTGGTGACTGCCAGAGCATCGCCCCCACCTCCCCACCGGCCTGGGCTATGCCCCCCCTGCAGGTACCGGGAAGTGATGGGAGGTGATGGGAGGGGGGTGGTTATCCCAGTGCTGCCTTAACTGGGGGTGAGCAGCACAAGATGGGGGAGGGGGGGGGGAGGATGGGTGAGAGGGGGGAACTAAACTTATCCCTGGGGTGAGGGCGGTAAGTTTAGCGACCCCCCAACCTCTTCAAGTGGGTTGAGGAGCTGTGATTTGGTCTCCCCCCACTTCATTGGGGGATTCCTAACTAATCCTGGGTTGGGCGTCTTTGATAGGGGATCCCCAAGTCATCCCCAAAGTTTTTTTTGGAGTGGCTGCCACTGGGGACCCTCAAATTACCCTGGATTCAGGGGTAATGTTGGCAACCCCAGAATCCTTCCAGGGGACTTAATAACACCAGGGCTCAGGAACCATAATCAGGGATTGCCAAAACATCTCAGGAGACCCCAACTCAAGAGCATTGGGGTGATCCCAATTCACGTCAGGAGTGGCTCAAAATGCTAGAAACCTGTCTCCCACCCAGTTCCCCTTTGGGATTTAGGTGCCAGTTTAGCTCCTAAAGATGAAGTAAAGGATGATCAGTGGTTGTCCAACTCTATGGGTAACCTCCTCATTCCACCTCACACTCCATTTTCACCCACAGTAAGTTTGATGTAGGTTTTGGCTTCCATCACCACACAAAAACCCCACCACTACTTTTTCACTGCACTATGGCTTCTTTCATAGGCATGCAGTTACTCTATCTGGACAAAAACGTCTCTGGGTGACCCAAAGATAAGACAGCTTTTGGTCAAAGCATGACATTGGTGAAATATCACTGAATCCATCCTGGAGAAAAATTAGACATTGGCAAGGATCGGTTTGGGATCCACTTGGCCCATCTCCAGCACTGGAAAATTCATCGGGGTGAGAGACCTCAGAGAGGTCCTGACTGCGGGAGACATTTTAGTGACAGCTCGGACCTGGTCCAATTGTGACACCATCACACAGGCACCATGTCCTACACCTGCCCTGACTGTGGTAAAGGTTTTAGAAGGAGATGGAATTTTATCAAGAATCAAGGGATCCATATGGGTGAACAACCCTTTAAATGTTCCGACTGTGGGAAGGAGTTTACCCAGAATTCCCATTTATCACAGCATCGCTGCATCCACAAGGGAGAGAGACCCTATAAGTGTCTGGAGTGTGGGAAGGAGTTTACCTGGAGTTCCAGTTTATCAGAGTATCACCTCATCCATACAGGAGAGAAGTTGTATCCCTGCACTCACTGCAGGAAGGCCTTCAACAATGGCACTGTTGGGGAAACAGTTCAGAAATATACAGGTTGTGAGCAATCCTGACTTACTTCAATTTAGGCCACATTGGGTTAATGGTTATTGAGGCCTAGTTAGAGGTTTTCTAAAAAAAAGCTACTGGGAAAGAGATAACTTAATTGGCAACAGAAGAGGAAAATAATTATGTGAGATTAGTGTTTCCGTGAGAATGGAATGTGTAATTGGAATACAAAGCCACCTGCATGATATGATGGTGTAAACAAGACTTCTCTATATAAGTGAGTGCAAGCTGTTAATAAACGATTTCATACAATCATATTGATGTGCACATGGAATCCTTAAGCCTCCGCAGACTGTTTTCCCACATAGCACCACTTGGATTCATCACCAATATGTCCACGCTGGGGAAAAACCCTACACGTGTCCCCAGTGTGAAAAGAGCTTCACAGCCAGCTTGGGTCTCTCCTATTACCTACGGATCCATGCAGGTGAGCGTCCATACAAGTGTCCCAAGTGCGGGAAGAGCTTCAGGCAAAGCTCCCATTTGAAGAACCACCAATGCCTCCATACCAGTGAAAAACATTAAAGCTACACTCAATGACAGATGAGATTTTAATGGAAATTAGATTTCATCTGTCATTACTTAACCCATCACAGCAAAGTATGAAGGGTCATTTTGACCTCATTTTCCAAGCTCCATCACACCAATGATGCTTATTTCAACTTCTTGTGGAGAACAAAATGTAGTCAGATCGGGAACCGCTTCATATCCCACTCAAAATTTCAGATTTAATATTTGTTTCAGCGTCATGAAGGCTTTTTACCAAATAAGGAAAAACCAGAAAAGTATTTACAATTAAGACACCCTCCTAAAGGGATGTGGCAGGATGGGATCCTGGACACTTTTCCTGCACAGCAGGCTGGGCGTGCAGCTGAGGGAGCAGTACAAGAGGGAGGCAGCAGACTGCAGGACAATGCTGACAGCAACAGAGCAGGATCATCTCTACTACACGGTTTTTAAATCCTTCCAGGGATGGTTGTTCCACCACTTTCCTAAGCAGACTGTTCCAACACCTAACTACTCTCTCAGTAAAGAAATTCTTCCTCAGATCTAGCCTAAACCTCCCCTGGTGCAACTTCAGGCCATGTCCTCTTTTCCTCTCATTGTTCCCTTGGGAGAAGAGGCCTCTGTGACACCATGGGTGATGTAATGGGTCATCTTGATCAGCCTGCAGTAAGGCTTCTGTCAGTTGTCTCCTGAAATAAGAGAATTAAAACTCCAATAGTTTTTCATGAGGATTGAATGAGAGAGCTCAGTAGAAAAGAATCTGGCTGAAAAGCCCCAGAACATCTTCCTTGCTTGCTTGATCGATTGACTGATTTCTTGTGAAGCAGTAGTTTTAGAGAAATAAAAGTAGTAGTTTAAAGGAACATATATTCAATGGTTTTACAGAAGTAGAAGTATAGAAGTAGCAATAGTTTAAGGGGGTCTCATGGAAATTTACTAGCCAAGTAACATAGGTAGATACATGTATGGCAAGGGTATATGTGATAATGTAGTTCCTAAGGAAAACTTATCCATGAGAGCAGATTATGGGATATATGAAGGTTACCAAAGTCTGCTGAAGGACCAAAACTGAGTCAAAATTAATTATGAGTTCTTTTTGTTTTTGTAATTGTGCTGCATTTGTGTAAATTTTCCATTCTTATTTGGTTTTGTAATGCTCTACTGTTGTGAAGTTTGTGATCATTGTACATAGTGTTACTATGTACATAGTGTTACAATGTTACTGCATGTGATGACACCAAAAGTTGAAGAACAAGGACTCTGCACATCATACAGATCACCACTGCCTGAATTGAAGAAGCTGGAGTCGAGATGCTAAGCTTGTAGCCATCATATCACTGCCTTATGATATTGCCTTATGATATCATCATTCCTTGTGATATTTGGACTCATGGGGTGAGGGGACTGGATTGTTGAGATGTCATTTGACTATGTGGTTTTTGTGATCCAAGCAATCAGCCTTTGTGATTGCACAGCCTGAACAATGAAGTATCTATTTTGTGCTTTTATAATATATATATCCATACATATCTTTGAGTGATTTGTGTTCCCTAAAAATTCCTCATAATAATTTTACTTGCTAGAGCAACAGAACTGATAATATGACTGTAGAGTAAAAGACCTGGAGTATCATTTCATCTTAATCTGATCAAGGGGTACTTGGATGGTCTCAGGAGGCTGTCATTCTTTGTTTACCCTGCAAAGGGAAACTCTGGCCTGGGAGATGGAATCTCCTTTGGCTGTTGTCTGGGTCAGGCCATGGGATGTGACAGTGCTGTGCTGTTGTGCCAGCAGCAGGTGGTTGTGCTGGAGTGCCCTGACATTTCCTGTAGCACCACAGGGCTGTGCTTGGCCACTCAATTGAGCAGCTGCCCTGACTGAGGTTGGAGCACCCATGGAACCTCCAGTGTCACCCGTGGCTTGCAGGGGAAGAGGAGGGAAAGGAGATTCCCCCTGGCAGTGCCTGGGTGTCCAGTGGGAGAGTGGAAGAAGCAGAGGTTGTGTCTCTAGTGGGGAACTGGCTGTGCTGGAAAGGAGGGAGGGAGGGGACATGAGAGATGACTTCAGTGTGTGTCACACTGGGTTCCTGGGGAGCCCCAGGGAGAGCTGGAGGGAGCCCCGAGAGAGTTGAGCAAGTGGCAAAGTCTGGCGCTGCTCCTGTGCTGCTGGGCCGGGCTCCTGAGACTGAGAGAGTTGCTGGCAAGCAGAGAGTGCTGCAGAGAGAGAGCTCTGGGCAAGAGCAGCTCCTCTGCAGAGCGCAGCAGGGCTGAGGGCACTGCCTGCAGGCAGCAGGGCAGGGGAGAGAGAGGAGGGAGAGAGAGGAGAAAGGCAGCCTGGGCTGGGAGGAGAGCTGAGAGCTGCCTGGGGGAGAAATTTCACAGCCTCTGCCATGGTGAGTCTCTGGCTGCAGGGCAGTGAAGCTGGGCTTCCTGCAGGGGGTCTTCTCCAGCTGGCAGCCTGTGCCACAGATGATGGGATCCTTCCGGAGGATTTTGGTGGGCAGGAGGAAAAGGTTTGGCAGAGCAGGGCTGTCCTGGAGCAGCATCAGAGGGAGAGGGCATGGGGCTGCCTTCTGCTGGGGTGGCTGCAGGGGCTGAGGGGGTGTGTGCAGACAGAGGTGCCCAGGGCTGTCCTTCAGAGCAGGGTCCTGCAGCCCAGGGGCTGTGTGCTGGGGCAGGGACTCTGCTGCCTGCCTGCCAGGGGCAACTCTCAGCCTTCCCAGGGAGCTCCGTGCTGCTGGCAGAAGCTGTGGCTGCCAGGAGACAGGGAGGACAGGGCAGGGTCCTTCTTGTTTTGAGAGGGTTCTGTGAGACAGCACTGCTCTCGGATCCAAAATCATACCCAGATTATTTCTGAGGGATTTTTCATATGCACAGTCAGGGCACAGGTTCCTGCTGGGAAACTTGGCTTTCCTCAGGCTGCACTTCCACTTTTCTCTTTCTTGTTAAGGTGGGAGGAAACCTCACCTGGGGAGGTGAGATCAGGGGCTGAGAGTCCCTACACCATCACCCTCCTGTGTGCTAGGAACCTCAGCCAGTGCTTTCAGCCTCCTTTACCCTACAGATACACCCAGCATCACCTTCCTAGGTTCATCAGGGTCTGTGTGACAGCATAGCCCTCAGCCAGCCCGTGGGGTCTGGGGTTTTGGGCACCTCCTCCTCCATCTGCTCACACAAGAGGTGAAGTGCATCTATGCTGCCATGTGCCCACCTCCCCCTGCCCAGGGGCTGGAGGTGCCTGCCAGGCATTATCAACATCTGGGAGGGGTTGTGCACTGCTGAGGGAGGGAAAGGCTTTCCTGAGTGCCCCTCTGCCTCTCTTCATGCCCCCTTCAGCTGCTCTTGCTGTTGATGTCAGGCTGAGAGCAGAAGTTTCAGCTGCAGGCACAGCTCTTGTGGCTCCTCCCATGAAGATGGTTTCAGGAAAGGAGGTGTCCAGCTGTGCTCTGCCCTAGGAAGCTCTGGGCAGTGCAGTCTGAGTGAGGCTGGGCAGGGAGCTGACCTCTCTTCATCAGATGCCCTCATTCCATCCTTGGGGTGTCTGTCCAAGCTGTGAGCTGCCTTCCAGGGGGGCACAATGAGCCTCATGTGTCCTGGGCTGGAAATGGTTTGCTGAGACCTTGAGAAAGGGTCAGACACTGAGTACTCTGAGCTGGGTCCCCCTGCTCTCAGCAGGGAGAGACAGAGACACAGCCCAGCTCCCCCTTCTCTGCATGCAGCTGCAGGCAATGCTCTTTGCTCACTCTGTTCTGCCTGAGTGCTGCAGCAATGCTGAGGGTTTCTGATACCCAAGAACACTCCCCAGAGGAGATGGGGTAAGCTATAACAAAAAAACCCCAAACTTCTAAAACTGCATTCTCTTGTCAGGGATCTTTTATGCAGGGAGGAGAGAATCTGCAATGCCTTTGGAATCACTAACAATCTCATATGAAAAATGTCCGTTCTAGGATTGCTCCCTGTCCCCACGATTCTCATGAAGCCCCTGTTGCTTCTTGGAAGCCTGTTAACAGTCTCTGCTCCTCTTGAAAGAGATAGCAACAACCACGGCTGAAGAAAAGTGCATCTTTGTAGGACTGAGATGGGGAATTTTTCATAGAATTGTCTCCTAAATTTTTTGTGTATCCTCTTCAAACAGCTCTCCATGACTTTTAAAGGCAGCAGATGTCCAACAGCAGCTCCATCAGCCGGTTCCTCCTCCTGGCATTTGAAGACAGAAGGGAGCTGCAGCTCTTGCACTTCTGGCTCTTCCTGGGCATCTCCCTGGCTGCCCTTCTGGGCAATGGCCTCATCATCACCACCATCGCCTGTGACCACCACCTCCACACTCCCATGTACTTCTTCCTCCTCAACCTCTCCCCCTCTCCCTCCTCGACCTGGGATCCATCTCCACCACTCTGCCCAAAGCCATGGCCAATTCCCTCTGGGACAACAGGGACATCTCATAGAATCATAGAATCATAGAATTGGCTGGGTTGGAAGGGACATCAGGGAGCATCAAGTCCAACCCTTGAACCACCGTTGCGGTTGCTAGACTATGGCACTGAGTGGTGATGAATCCAGGAGGTGCTATTGCTGAAGTCTTTCCCGCAGTGTGTGCAGGGATACAACTTCTGTCCTGTATGGATGCGGTGATGGCGTGATAAATTGGAACTCCGGGAAAAATTCTTCCCACACTCCAGACACTAATAGGGTTTCTCTCCTGTATGGATGCGGTGATGCTCAAATAAACTGGAACTCCAGGTAAACTCCTTCCCACACTCCAGACACTTATAGGGTCTCTCTCCTGTGTGGATGTGGTGATGCTGTGATAAATTGGAACTCTGGGAAAACTCCTTCCCACACTCGGAACATTTCATAGAATCATAGAATTGGCTGTGTTGGAAGGGACCTCAGAGATCATCGAGTCCAACCCTTGAACCTCCGTTGCGGTTGCTAGACTATGGCACTGAGTGCCACATCTAGTCTCTTTTTAAATATCTCCAGGGACGGAGAATCCACTACTTCCCTGGGAAGCCCATTCCAATGCTTGATCACTCTCTCCGTAAAGAAATTCTTTCTAATATCTAACCTAAACTTCCCCTGGCACAATTTAAGACCATGCCCTCTTGTCTTGTTGAAAGTCGTCTGGCAAAAGAGACACACCCCCACCTGGCTACAACCTCCTTTCAGGAAGTTGTAGAGAGTGATGAGGTCTCCCCTGAGCCGCCTCTTCTTTAGGCTGAACAGCCCCAGCTCCCTCAGCCTCTCCTCATAGGGTCTGTGCTCGTGTCCCTTCACCAGCCTGGTTGCCCTCCTTTGGACCTGCTCCAGGACCTCAATATCCTTCCTGAACTGGGGGGCCCAGAACTGGACACAGGACTCGAGGTGTGGCCTCACCAGGGCTGAGTACAGGGGCAGAATCACTTCCTTGGACCTGCTGGCAACGCTATTCCTGATACAGGCCAGGATGCCATTGGCCTTCTTGGCCACCTGGGCACACTGCTGGCTCATGTTCATCTCCTACAAGGGATGTGCTGCACAACTCTTCTTCTTTGTCTTCTTCATAACAGCAGAGCTTTTTCTCCTGACCATCATGTCCTACAACCGCTATGTGGCCATCTGCAAACCCCTGCTTTACGGGACCCTCCTGGGCAGCAATGCTTGTGTCCACATGGAAGCAGCTGCCTGGGGCACTGGGTTTCTCACTGCTCTGCTGCACACAGCCAATACATTTTCCCTGCCCCTCTGCCAGGGCAATGCCCTGGACCAGTTCTTCTGTGAAATCCCCCAGATCCTCAAGCTCTCCTGCTCACACTCCTACCTCAGGGAACTTGGGCTCCTTGTCATCAGTGCTTGTTTAGCTTTTGTGTGTTTTGTTCTCGTAGTGGTGTCATATGTGGAGATCTTTAGGGCCGTTCTGAGGATCCCCTCTGAGCAGGGAAGGATCAAAGTCTTTTCCACGTGCCTCCCTCACTTGGCCGTGGTCTCCCTGTTCATCATCACTGGCATCTTTGCCTACCTGAAGCCCCCCTCAATCTCCTCCCCATCCCTGGACCTGGTGGTGTCATTTCTGTACTCAGTGGTTCCTCCAGCAGTGAACCCCCTCATCTACAGCATGAGGAACCAGGAGCTCAAGGGTGCATTTTCAAAACTGATCTCTAGATCTTTTTTTAAAAAAATTTAACTGAGTTACTTTTTCTGCAACTTGTTCATAATGTAACTCAGTACACACCCAGCCAGCTATCAGCCATTTCTTTTCCAATTTATGCCCATATAGGAATGTTACTTTTTTTGTCCATTCTCATTATTTTTCTATCCAGATTTTCTTTGACCCAGAGACTTTCATTAGGAGCTGTGCTCTTTCGGTGTATTTAAATAGAATTAAGAACTTTCCAGTGTCTTGTTTTTTTGAAGACCTTTCTTTGAGACCCTCTCTGGAGATGCAGGGCAGTGCCTGTGTGCAGAGGTGGAGGGGAAAGAGTCCTGGCACAAGGGCACTGCCTGGGAGCACCAGCGCTTGATCTTTTCCAAGCTTTCCACTTTCCACCTCCACATTCTCCTTCTGCACCCTTGGGTAAGCCCTGAGTGCTCTGGCAGCTTGGTCACAGCCCTGCGGTGTGACAGTCCTGTTCCCGCAGGCAGGGACAGGGCATGGGTACTGCTGTGACAGAGCTGGCCTCCAGCACAGCCCTTCCATCATCACAGGGGATCTCCTCAGCTCAGCTCTTCTTCCACACTTGCTCTCAAGAAGCTGCCCAAGGAGTCAACTCTGCAGAGATTGTTGCTGTGCTGCTTTCTCTGGGGGCTCCCTGTGATGCCATCATGGTCCCGGGGGGGGGGGGGTTGGGGACTTAAGGCTGGTTCCTTTGTCACTTCTTTGTTGTCCAGAGCCCTCAGGGATGGTGAATGTTCCGCAATAAAGACATCCCATGGCACTGGAATCAGGCAGGGCCCCTCTGAGCACCCTGCATGGGCACCCAAGTGCTTGTGTGGGAGGTGGTCAGTGGCAGTGAGCACCATCAGCTGGGTCTGCCTCCCAGCTTGACCAGCACAGCCCATGAACAGTCAGGTGTATAAGGAAAAGTATGTCCAGCAAATCTAGGGAGGTTTTCCTACCCCTCTACTCTGACCTGGTGAGACCACACCTGGAATACTGGATCCAGTTGTTCAAGAGAGGCAGGGACCTACTGGAGAGAGTCCCAAGGAGAGCTAGGATTATTAAGAGACTTGGACATCTCTCATATGAAGAATAACTGAGAGAGTTGGAGGTGTTTAGCTTTGTGAAAACAAGGCTGAGGAGGGACTCATGTATGTCTATATCAGAGGGGTGGGTGTCAAAATCAAGGGGCCAATCTCTTTTCAGTGGAAATATGGGTTTAAGCTAGAACATAGGAAGTTTCACCTCAACATGAGGAGAAACTTCTTTACTGTGAGGCTGTGGGAGCACTGAAAGAGGCTTCCCAGAGAGGCTGTGGAGTCTCCTTTTCTGGAAACTTTCAACACATCCCTGGATGTGTTCCTGTGTGGCCTGCCCTAGGTGATCCTGTTTTGGCAGAGGGGTTGGACTGGATGATCTCTAGAGGTCCTTTCCAACCCCTAACATTCTATGATTCTATGACCTCAGTCCCTGGGACAGTGATGGGGTCCAGCCTGCTCCAGGCAGGTGAAGGACAAAGAGGGGATTGCTGAAGCAGAGTGGGCAGGGGACAGAAAGGCATGGGGTGCACCTGGCCTTTAGCAAGCCCTTTGACATGCTTACCATTGTCCTGTTGTAGCCAGACTGGTGATGTCTGGATTGAAGAGGTGGGTGATGTGGTGGGTGGGAAGTTCACGAGATGATGAGGGTCACAGTGCCATCAGTGATCCAAAGTCCTCCTGGAAGGATGTGACAGTGCCTCAGTGTCCAACACTTGTACCAACACTGTTTCCTGTCTTTGTAATCCCCCTGTGGGGTGGGACAAAAGGCACTTTTATCTCCTGTGTCAAGGAAGCCATGCTGGGGAAGCCCTTGAGAAACCTCACCTGGTTCAGCCTGCCTTGAGCAGGGCACTCAGACAAGGAGATGCTCAGCGGTCTCTTCCAGCCTGAGGTATTCTGTGATTCTGAATGATCTGGAGGGTCATGGGAATGATCTGTAGGATCATGCAGCAGGAGGAGCACAGGAAGTTCATCCTTGAGCAGCTCCAAGAGACACTACTGCTGACTGAGGCTGATGCTGTGGATGGGATGAAGAAGTGAGTTCCATGGGGACAGGGACAGGGTTGGCTTCAGTTGAGTGGGAGGTGTCCCTACCCACTCATGAAGGGGGTTTGGAACAAGATGATCTTTAACCCTTTAACCCACCTAACCCATTCCATAGTTCTGTGAAACAGTCCTAGACAGTTCCAGGACTGGGCGTCTCCACAGACACAACCAGGGCTTTGTGATGCAGGGTCTGGCGCCTGGACACCATTGTCATGGGGGTCTCCAAGGTGACCCTGGGGGTATATAAGGGCTGTGGAGATGTGGGGTGCCCATATCGCGGAGAGCACCTCCCTCAGGAGTCAGCAGCTGCCCTGGGTGACCATGGAATGTCTGTAGCAGAAAATGCCCAAGATGTCCACGGAGAAGGAGGTGGAAGCCTGCTCCCAGCCCTCCCCAAGACACCAAGGTCAGTGAATGAAGGAAGGGACAGCACAGAAGTTCCCCTGCAGGCTGTGGGGAGAGGGCAGCTGTCCCCTGCAGCCCATGGAGGAGCACGGAGGGGCAGTTGTGGATCTGCTGCTCTGAAGCATGCTGCACCAAGGTGAAACATGTAAAATTTTAGGGAAAGTCACATTTGAGGAACGTGAGCATGGCTGGGGAAAGGGGCAGGAACATGAGATGGCTTTTGTCTCTCTGTGTCTAGATATCTAGTGAGTTCCATGGGGGCAGGGACAGGGTTGGCTTCAGTTGGGTGGGAGCTGTCCCTACCCATGCATGCAGGGGGTTGGAACAAGATGATCTTTAACCCTTCCAACCCAACCCATTCCAGGATTCTATGATTCTGTGACATGGCCCCAGACAGTTCCCGGCCTAGGCTCTCAACAGCACCACCAGGGCTTTGTGATGGGGTAGGTGAAGTTTCTCAGCTGTTCCCTTTACAGCTGAGACCCAGGCCTGATGAGGACTTATGACAGAATCTTCATATTCTCGTGCTGGTTTAATCACATCACCCACAGTTGGTTCCATTTCTCCAGGAACCCATAACATTACTGATAGTGTATGGTTAAATGGGGAGGGTGCAGCATTCACAAAGCTTTGCCTCATAGTCTTAGGGCATGGCATGTGATAAGGATCTACAGTCTCATCATTGGTATAGATCACATCTCGTACAGCCAATTCTTTCAGATCTAAGTGTGGGTGCTTTGACCTGTGGGCAGTCTATTTCCTCTTTATAGGGATATTTATTATGTGTCTGAAATGTGTACCCTATGTGTATCTCCTAGGTGTGTGAAAAAACACTGTACCATGTACTACACTTTTGAAGACCATATCCTAACTACGGTTCGTAAGCAGCTCTTATAAAGAATGAACAACAGAGAAACACTAATCCCAGATAAAAACTCACACATCACATCCTGGATTCCCACACATCTGTGTATCCTCCTACTGAAGCCAAAATTCAAACTATTCATGTAAATGAGTTGAAATTAAAACTGGGCTCTAGATATATTTCTTAAGCCCCACGTTAGGCACCAATAAATCTGTCACGGTTTAAAACTGGCCCAGCAATTAAACTGAATGACAGATGATCTATATTTATCCCCTTCCCCTCCCAGTTTAAAAAGGAGAGAGAATAAGGGAGAGAGACTTAAGGGTTGGAAACTAAACTACACAGCTTTATTGAAACACTGATGATAAAAAGGAAAAAATACTAAATATATAAAAATACATAGAAAAATAGTACCATGTTCTTCCCCCCTAAACCCCAATATCTCTCACGTCAAAACCAAGTTTTCAGGGAAGCCCTGGGAAAGTCCAGGCTGGACTCCTGGGGTCAGCAGGCCTGATTTAATCCCAGATCAGTTGTAGTGGTGATGGTGGGGTGATCACTGCCATCAAAGCAAACCCATCACCCAATTATTACTGGTGCTGTGGATAAAGTTCAATGTGAGAGTAAGGGCCAGAGAAAGTTTTTAGTGGTCAGTCTTTGCATTGGTTTGCCAGTCCCGTTCCTTCATTCTGGTAGCCCTATTTATCAACAGTGGAGAGTCGCCGCCGAGGGTTAGTATATTTGAGGTTTTTTGGAAAAGGAAAACCAATAGCTTGACTGTTGGTGATGCTGTGGGTAAGGTTCCATGTGAGTGTTAGGACCAGCAAAAGTTTTCAGTGGTCACTCTTTGCATTGGTTTGTCAGTCCCATTTGTTCGGAGTTCTGGGAGCACTACAGAGCAAAAGTGCAGACTGGCTGCCGAGGAGTTGTATATTCGAGGTTTTTGGTAAAGCGCAAAACCATAGCCCAATTGTTGGTGGTGCTTCAGGTAGGGTTCCATGTGAGGGTTAGGGCCAGCAAGAGTTTCAGTGGTCACTTTTTGCATTTGTTTACTGTCCCGTTTGTTCGGAGTTTTGGGAGCCCCGTTGAGCAATATTGGAGAGTGGTCTCCAAAGGGTTGGTATATTCAAGGTTTTGGTAAAACGGAAACGTGTACTCTGATTGTTGGTGGTGCTGAGGGTAGGGTTCCATGTGAGAGTTAGGGCCAGCAAACATTTTTAGTGGTCAGTCTTTGCATTGGTTTGCCAGTCCCGTTTGTTTGAAGTTTTGGGAGCGCTATTGAGCAACAGTGGAGAGTGGCCGCCGAGGGCTGGTATATTCGATGTTTTTGGAAAAACGCAAATGTGTAGTCTGGTTGTTTGTGGTGCTTAGGGTAGGGTTCCATGTGAGGGTTAGAGCAAGCAAAAGTTTCCAGTGATTGCTCTTTGCATTGGTTTGCAAGTCCCATTCATTTGTTCTGGGAGCCCGATTGAGACATAGCGGATAGTGGCCGCCGAGGGCTAGTATATTCAAGGTTTTTGGTACAACGCAAACCCGTAGCTCGATTATTGTGGTGCTGTAGGTAGATTTCCATGTGAGGGTTAGGGCCAGCAAAGTTTTTTAGTGGTCACTCTTTGCACTGGTTTTCCAGTCCCGTTCATTTGTTCTCGAAGCCTTTATATGCAACAGTGGAGAGTGGCCACCGAGGGCTAGTATTTTTGAGGTTTGTTGTAAAACGCAAATCCGTAGACCAATTGGTTGTGATGCTGTGTGTAGGGTACCATGTGAGGATTAGGGCCAGCAAAAGCTTTTGTGGCCACTCTTTGCATTGGTTTGCCAGTCCCTTTTCTTCAGAGTTTTGGGAGCACTTTTGAGGTACAGTGGAGAGTGGCCATGGAGGGCTAGGATATTCAAAGTTTTTGGAAAAACGCAAACTTGTAGTCCGACTGCTGGTGGTGCTGTGGGTAGGGTTCCATGTGAGGGTTAGGATCAGCAAAAGTTTTCAGTGGTCACTCTTTGCATTGGTTTGCCAGTCCCATTCCTTCATTCTGGGAGCCCTATTGATCAACAGTGGAGAGTTGCCGCTGAGGGTTAGTATATTCGAGGTTTTTTGGAAAAGGAAAACCAATAGCTTGACTGTTGGTGGTGCTGTGGGTAAGGTTCCATGTGAGTGTTAGGACCAGCAAAAGTTTTCAGTGGTCACTCTTTGCATTGGTTTGCCAGTCCTGTTCGTTTGGCGTTTTGGGAGCCCTATTAGGCAACACTGGAGAGTGGACTCCGAGGGATGGTATATTCGAGGGTTTTGGAAAAACGCAAACCCATATCCCGATTGTTAGTTGTGATGTAGGTAGATTTCCATGTGAGTGTTAGGGCAAGCCAAAGTTTTCAGTGGTCACTCTTTGCATTGGTTTGCCAGTCTCGTTCATTTGGCTGCCTGCAAATGCAATCAAGGAAGTTATTAGCAGTTATTTATTAAAGCATCTGCCCAGGGAAGTAAATATGGGCCTTTTTCTATGAGGGAAATTAACATTTCAACATGGGAAGGAATGACCCCATTATGCAGAGACAGGAAAATAAAATGTGCTGCATCTTAACTCCTCAACCTCTTCTTGTTCCAACTTCAGTGCAGAGAAGGCAGAATTCCAGGCTCACAACAACATTAACCACCAAGACAGGGACCAATGTTCTCCATCTCAGCAAAACACAGTCCCTCCTTTGCCTGGAGACAACAGATTCCTGACTCTTAGATCAGAGAATCACTGTCAGGAATTAACTCTTATCCAAAATGTTGCTTTGCTGATGGAGGCCACCAGAGAGCACACCACTGACAGCTGCCCAACTGGAAGCTCTGGAGACCAAAGGCTTTTATCCACAGAACTGGGAACAGCCCTGGAAATAATACCAACAGACTCAGCAGTGCCCAGCCAGTGCCTCACCAATGGCATGAAAACATTCTCTCAAGAGTTACAACAACTCATCCACCCTCCTTAACCCTGCAGTACAAGATGATGGTTGTAAAAACAAAGCATCTTCCATAACCACATTCTGGAAACCTGACGGAAGAAACTTGTTTTCTGTTGACTTTAGATGGATGTCATCACATGGCTTAAGAGCAGTTCACTCCTTCCCCCAGTGCTGTTTTAGTTAAATCAAACACTGCTCTCACTGGAGGTGGGAGTTGCTCATTCCTTTAATTTCATTTGGCTCCTTCCCCTCCAGCCAGGTCTGCTGTCTGCCCTACATTTACCTCCAAGTGAAGAAGACATCCCTCCTTGGCAGCCAGCTCCCATCCCACACCACTTTTACATTCCTGAACCTCCAAAATATCAGGATCAAATGCACCAAGTGATGAAACCAGGATCAAACTAACCCTCAGAGACATTTAGCATGTGTCACTCATTCTGCTCTGCTGGGACTCAAACAGGGCAGGTCCCCTACAAAGCAAGATTCTGGGAAAATATTCCTTTCCTGGAAAAATCCTGCCTTCTCACTTCACCACCACCAGCAACCTCACCCTTTCCTCCTCCAAGATCCTCTTGTATTGAAAGTGGGAAAGGAGAAGTCCTGGGCCTGGTGACAGCACTAAAGGTGAGGCTGGAGACACTGCACCTGCATCCTGCCTGGCCTTCAGGGGCACAAAGTACTGTGTCAGGTTCTGGAAACCCAAACACCAGAAGGAGATGGAGCTGTTGGAGTGAGTCCAGAGGAGGCCATGGAGATGCTGGGAAGGCTGGAGCAGCTCTGGAGCCAGGCTGAGAGAGTTGGAGGTGTTCAGCCTGGAGAAGAGAAGGCTTCAGGGAGACCTTAGAGCACCTTCCAGTTCCTGAAGGGGCTCCAGGAAAGCTGGGGAGGGACTTTGGACAAGGGCAGGGAGTGAGAAAACAAGAGGTGATGGTCTTCAACTGGAGGAGGGGAGATTAAGGTTGGACATGGGGAAGAAATTCTTTAATGTGAGGGTGCTGAGCCCCTGTGCCATGTTTCCCAGAGAAGCTGTGGCTGCCCCATCCCTGGCAGTGTCTCAGGTTAGGTTGGATGGGGCTTGGAGCAACCTCCAAGGGAAGGTGAGGAACAGGCCACAAAGCTGCTGAGACCCAACCCCCTCAGCGACACTTTGGAAAATACCTTCAGCCTTCAAAAGAAATGTTTCTAATACCAATAATCTCCATCATAATCCTTGCTGTTCACTGCACTTTTAATCCCATCAAGGGATTAGCAGTTCTCCTCACTGAGGGTTTGTTTTTTTCATTTCTATTTTTTAATTATCCAGAAAACAGATGATGAGGTAAAAACAGATGATGAGGTAAAAACAGATGATGAGGTGAAAACAAGTAGCTTTGGGTCTCAGATGCACCAGGAGCAAAGGAGATAGGTTAAGCACAGACCAGACAAATGCCAGACCAGCACAAGTATCTCCTAAAAGCAGAGCTGACACTAAGAACCCAAAACACATTTGATCCCTGCTTTTTGGAAACTCCTGGGTCAAAGAAATTTGCCAAAACCACTGACAGAAGGTGGAGAAAGGAGACAGGGGATTTAAAAAAAAAAAAAAAAAAAGAAGAAAAGCAACCTGGGAAGGTGTTCAGAAATAGACAAAAATATCAGAGCAGGAAACTTCCAGCTTCCAGAGATTCCCAGTTTCTTCCCTTGAACCAGCAAGTGAACCCCAGCATTTCACCTCTCCCCTTCCAGAAGCATCATCAAATCTCACCCAGCCAAATCCCCTCACAAGACAGGGGCAAAACCATCAGAACCTCCTCAGACTCTTCCTCTCCCTCACCTAGGTGACCAGAGTCAAACCAACATCCAAAATCCTCACCTCAAACAGGTAAACACTCACTTACCAAAATACCCACACACTTGGACCTAATTATAAAGCGGGAGGAGCCCTTCTTGCTCCTAGGGCTGATCCTGAGGCCTCGGGGTTTAGCCCATTCCTGGACGATGTCCTAGGGCTGTTCCTGGGGCTCCGGGATCTACCCCTTCTTGCCTGCTCCTGGGGCTCGACGAGCTGTGTGCTTCTCCATGCTTACTGAAGAGTGAGAGCCCTCTCCGTGGGTGTCAGCTGCTCTCTTATTGGCCCCCTGCTCCTGCACATGCTCAGGAGGGAGGCCAGACACAGGTGAACCCACACCCACTCATCAGTAACTCAGGGCACCTGGTCCTGTCTCACTACATTTCCCCCTTTTTTTTTTTTTTTTTTTTTTACACAGACATTTACATAGTACACAGACATTTACATAGACATTTACATATTTACATAGCACGATTTTTTATACACAAGAATACACTTACAGGATTTTTCTTCGGGCCCCGCAGGACACTCAGCTAAGAGCATCGAGGAGGCGCCGAGAAATTAGAGGATTTTTACACAAAAATATAACTTACAAGATTTAAACATATAACTTACATATAACATATAACTTATTTTACATATATTTTTAGGGAGAATTCTCAACCCTTACACGTATTTTGGGGAGAATTCTCAACCTTCTTTCTTTCAACCTTCTTTAAGGGGAATTAAGCATACATACAGGATTTTTTACAAAAATACACTTATAACTTACAGGATTTTAACCCTAGCTTAGGCAACCAAATGTCAGCCCAGGCACTTTTTCACAAAGTCTCTACCTTTTGTTCTTCTCCCTCCTGTTTCTGCTCTTCTCTTGGTTTCCCTCTGCTCAGGGGCTTCCAAAGAGAGAATCCTTATCTTGGCTTCCCTCTGTTCAGGGGTTTCCAAACCAAAGAGCTTGCTGGTCATCTTTCAGGGAGAGTGTTAGCCCAGGCATTTTTTCAAATCGGGGATAATATTCCTGTTGCCAGCTTCTCACACTGCCGCTTCTTTATGTTGCCCGCATTCTCCACCAAATAAAGCGGGAGGAGCCCTTCTTGCTCCTAGGGCTGATCCTGAGGCCTCGGGGTTTAGCCCATTCCTGGACGATGTCCTAGGGCTGTTCCTGGGGCTCCGGGATCTACCCCTTCTTGCCTGCTCCTGGGGCTCGACGAGCTGTGTGCTTCTCCATGCTTACTGAAGAGTGAGAGCCCTCTCCGTGGGTGTCAGCCTGCTCTCTTATTGGCCCCCTGCTCCTGCACATGCCTCAGGAGGGAGGCCAGACACAGGTGAACCCACACCCACTCATCAGTAACTCAGGGCAACCTGGTCCTGTCTCACTACATTTCCCCCTTTTTTTTTTTTTTTTTTTTTTTACACAGACATTTACATAGTACACAGACATTACATAGACATTTACATATTTACATAGCAACGATTTTTTATACACAAGAATACACTTACAGGATTTTCTTCGGGCCCCGCAGGACACTCAGCTAAGAGCATCGAGGAGGCGCCGAGAAATTAGAGGATTTTTACACAAAAATATAACTTACAAGATTTAAACATATAACTTACATATAACATATAACTTATTTTACATATATTTTTAGGGAGAATTCTCAACCCTTACACGTATTTTGGGGAGAATTCTCAACCTTCTTTCTTTCAACCTTCTTTAAGGGAATTAAGCATACATACAGGATTTTTTACAAAAATACACTATAACTTACAGGATTTTAACCCTAGCTTAGGCAACCAAATGTCAGCCCAGGCACTTTTTCACAAAGTCTCTACCTTTTGTTCTTCTCCTCCTGTTTCTGCTCTTCTCTTGGTTTCCCTCTGCTCAGGGGCCTTCCAAAGAGAGAATCCTTATCTTGGCTTCCCTCTGTTCAGGGTTTCCAAAACCAAAGAGCTTGCTGGTCATCTTTCAGGGAGAGTGGTTAGCCCAGGCATTTTTTCAAATCGGGGATAATATTCCTGTTGCCAGCTTCTCACACTGCCGCTTCTTTATGTTGCCCCGCATTCTCCACCAAATTAAAGCGGGAGGAGCCCTTCTTGCTCCTAGGGCTGATCCTGAGGCCTCGGGGTTTAGCCCATTCCTGGACGATGTCCTAGGGCTGTTCCTGGGGCTTCCGGGATCTACCCCTTCTTGCCTGCTTCCTGGGGCTCGACGAGCTGTGTGCTTCTCCATGCTTACTGAAGAGTGAGAGCCCTCTCCGTGGGTGTCAGCTGCTCTCTTATTGGCCCCCTGCTCCTGCACATGCTCAGGAGGGAGGCCAGACACAGGTGAACCCACACCCACTCATCAGTAACTCAGGGCACCTGGTCCTGTCTCACTACATAATTATTAGGTGCTAAAAAGCAAAATTGGAGGTTTGCAGATTTTAACACCCTTAGTTAAAGCAGCTCCCAATCAATGCCTTGTTTGGGGAGGTTATGCCCACTTCCAACTCCCCCAATCTTACCCTCACTTTAGAATAAGCCACCAAGATCAGCATCCTACCTGGAGAGAAGAGAAAAAAAGTTGCTTTTTCACCTCATTTAGCAAGCTACTCCTTGGCATTCTGGAAAATCTCTCTTCACCCCTGCACAACAATAACCATCAGAGATCCAAAAAAAGATTTGTTGCCTTTTTAGGATGTTCCTAAGCCAAAACCTTTGGCAAAACATCAGAGCTACACCAGCTGTTGAATATGCAGGTGGTGAATTATTTTCTTTAATAATTTCCAAGCAGGGAAAACTTTGCAGCATGCAAGGCCTGAGCATGAATTACTCCTTGGAAAAGAAGTTTAATGCTCTTGATAGGTGTTGTGTTTTGATAACTACATGGGACTTTGGACTGTTAAACTCTTAAAAAGGCTCTGAAAGAGCAGAAAAAGACTCAGCTCCTCCTTCCCCACCCTCCTAAAACCTGAATTCCAGGTTCTGCAGTTCTGCTGCAGGAATGTGATTACCACATCTGATGCTGCAAGCAGCTTCTAAATAAATGCCAGAGGCTTGGAGGCTGTATTGCTCTTCGCTAGAAAAAAAAACCAAAAAAAACCAAACAACAAAGGGCTGGTTTGTGTCACCCTAAATTCAGAGGCTGCAGACGTGCAGAAGAATAACTATTGATGGTCCATGGCTCCAGATGACCTGAAGCTTAAACCACTATCAGAGTGTTCCCTTCCAGCAGGAAAAGTACCAGAGACACTTCTAGGATCAAGCACCCAACACCAGGTTGGAAAATACTCAAGCTCTACAAAGCAGATGGGAACTAGATGATCTCTAGAGGTCCCCTCCTCATAATTCTGTGAACACCCCATAAGCCTGAGGGTTAACTGGGCCCCTTTTCCCAGAGCAGGTCCCTGGCTGATAAGAGGGGGCCACACAATCTTCCTCACACAGAAAAACAACTCAGGACTGGTTCCCAAATAACCAACTCTTCAGAGCAGCCCCCTCTGATGCTGAGCTCCCAAACCATAAAAACTTGGGAGAAAAACTACACAAACCCCCTGCTTTTTTTTTTTTTTAATTGCTTATAAGTATTTCTTGAGGAAGTGATTTGGAGAGAGGCATAATGCAAAATGCAGCTGGAACAAAGAATGCTCCTCACCCCAAAAAGGGAGGGCAGCCCTGGTGCCCACCCTCACCCTGCTGCTCCATTTCTTTCCAAGCCCAGAATTAGTCTGTAGATGTTTTTAATAAAACAGTTGCTGGATTAAAAACACTCTGGGAAAAAAAAAACCCAACTTTAAACGCCAACACCATTTGTTTTTCTCTCAGAAATTTAATATAACCCAGATTATCTCCTTCTCTAAAAAAAAATATAGAGCATCATAAAATTTGGGTTGGAAGGGATCCCCCAGTTCCAACCCCCCTGCCATGAACAGGGACACTTCCCACCAACCCAACTTGCTCCAAACTCCATCCAGACCTCTGGAAACCCATTGGGGTCTGCATCCCCCCCACCTCCTGGGTCCCAGCACCCTCACCCAGAAGGCGAGGCTCAGCAGCAGCAGGATGCTCTTGGAGGTAATCTTGGAGACGAAGGAGGAGAAGTTTGGGAGGAGCGCACTGGTAGGTCCACTCTTGGGGCAGGGAGGTAGGGAAGGACCACAGGCAGATTTGGTTGGAGCTATCAAAGGGTGTAAATCCACTGGGGGGGGAACCCTAAAATACTCTCTCCTTGTTCATGATGATCTCATGCTGGGATTATTCACACCATGCTCCCTTTTTGTGGGTACCTGTTTTCAAGATTGAGGGAGAGGAAGGAGAACCACCTCATCTTTCCTTGCCCATGGGAATGGAGAAAGCAGAGCAGCTGATCTTCTCTCCCACTCCTTCCCACCGGGTGGGGGTTGGGGGTTGAAAAGGAGAATTTGTCAGATGGTTCCTGGCTCAGATGTGGTCAGGGAAGGGCTCTGATCTTTCCATTTCTACATTTAAAGCACAAAGACCAACCACACCCCCTGCTTGCAGCTGATACCATCAACCAAACACAGACCTCACCACCTCAGCCACCTTTTTTCTCTGCTCAAAAACCCCACAACTCTCTTTTTAAGCTCCTAAAATTCAGCTCAGATACTTCTGGGCTCCAACTCCAGCATTTCCCAGCCCTCACATGAAGCTGGAAACATCAGGAATGCCTCATTTCCAAATGAGACACCAACACCAGAAGCTTGCAGCAATTCCACAGGGAGCTCCACATGAGCTGAGAGTCCATGTGATGAAACATCTGCAGGACTCAGGCTGCAGATCTTTCTCCCAGCCAAAGACTGATCCAAATCAATCCTGAAGGTGAGAGATGAAACCTCGCCATGAGAATAAAAAGAACCAAAAGACAGAAAACCCATGAGACATGATTTGCCTAAATTTTGAAGATTGCCTGAAGGTTCTGGCAGGAAGGAGGAGAGACCAGAGGAACCTGAAATGGTCTGGAGTGTGACTGGTGAGGAAACCCCGGGGGGAATTCAGAACCAGAGAAGAACTGACAACTTCTCAGAGCCCCAGCCTAGCAAGCCCAGGGCATCTGATAGAAAATAATTTTAAAAAAAGGAACTTTTGATCCTGTAGCAGGAAGGGGCTTGGTGTTCCCAAGTGCTGGCTCATGGAGCCACCACAATCCCACAAAAAAGGAGCAGGCAGCCACTGTAGGAAACATTTTGTCTTCTTATGAGGGCTGGGGCTGACCTCACAACTGGTTAATTTGTCTTCTAGAGGAAGAAGTAAAAGGTTTCTCCTGTACAAAGGGGGAATTGTTCAGCACTTGACTTCAATCCACTTTACACTTCCTCCACCAGCAGAAAGGCCCTACTGTTCTTGCTGGATTTTCCCACCCCAGATTAAGCTCTGGTTTTGCTGAGTTGCTCCAAAACATCTCGTGGGACGTCTCTCCACCCATTCCCAGCTCTTCCATCAAGCCAACCTTGGTGTTCTTGCAGCTGAGCCAAAGCTGTTGGAGCATGAGGAACCACCTCACCCCCTCATTAGGGTTTGGCTCCACAAGCTGCATCTTTCTGCTGACCTGTTGGAGAGAGAGAGAAAGGAAAGGTGACTCCATCCCACTTTGTGACTCTTAATATTTCAAACCTCAGCCCACACCCGAAATTCTGACTTTGGGGCTGTTGTTGACACCTGACTGTCAAAGGGGGCTTTTTCCTGACAAGTTTCTGGGCTGTTCTGGAGAGAAAGGTTTCAGGAAACCTGCAAACCCAGGACAGACCTTATGCTGTGTTTGTATCCTATATATGTTCCCTGCAGGAAACCCTGGAGAGCATCAGAGTGACTGGGATACATTTTTTCATTCAACGTGAATGTAAAATAAGCTCAAAGTCACAAGAAATCCACTAAAATTTGCTTTTTTTTCAGCAGGAAGTCTTCTCAAAGCTGGTGGAGGGACTCCACATGCACAGAAAAAGACATTAACAGGGGGATTGGTGGATCCACACCCTCTTTTCCACTAAATTATACCACACCAAGAAATCCAGGCCTCCTAAGACTTAAACATGAGATTTTTCAGGGGGGGGGGGCACAGTTCTCTGCTGTGATGTTGTTTCCCTCTTTTTGAACAAAAAAAGAAAATCAAGATTGGATGAGATCCTGAAATAAACTCCAGGGAGATCCCAGGTGGAGCAGTACCCCAGTGGTATAACATCCTCCAGGGTGTAACTGCTGTGTAGCACAGACTTGGGATTGCTTCTGCAAGGATCCCACAGCTGATCCCTGACCAGTTGGAGGAGAACAACCTTCACAGTCAACTTTAAACCTCAACCTTTCTTCATTTGGATCATTTTTTCCAACACGTTATCAGCCAAGTCCTGGTAACCTGCAAGACAGCAAAGTTCCTGGCAGTATTTGTGTTCCTTCCAAGCTTTTTCAGCAACTTTTCCCTTTGGGGGCAAGGGACGTGATGCAACCACTGATCCAGAGTTTTATTTCCCATTTTACTCCACCCTGGGCAGCTCTGGAGCCTGTCCCCCACCAGGACATGGACCACAGGAGGTCACCACCACAACTTGTGGCTGCAGGGAACCCATTCCTGGGATTAAACTCCCTCTGCTTCACTTCTTTATATTTTTCCATTTTTGTACACATCTGTGCCAGCTTCTCCTCTCAGTAGATGTCACCAGCACGTCAAGGGGAGGTGACACGACATTGTCACACTGACCAACAGAGGGACCAGGGCTGTGTGGGACCTGATGGATGCACAGCAAGGACAGGGATGTGACTGCTCTGTCACCCCAGAAACCAACCACGTCCTGGGCTGCATCCCCAGCAGGGTCAGGGAGGGGATTGTCCCCCTCTGCCCCTCTGGGGTGCTGGGTCCAGTTCTGGGATCCCCAACACCAGAAGGAGATGGAGCTGTTGGAGTGAGTCCAGAGGAGGCCCTGGAGATGCTGGGATGGCTGGAGCAGCTCTAGAGCCAGGCTGAGAGAGTTGGGGGTGTTCAGCCTGGAGAAGAGAAGGCTGCAGGGAGACCTTAGAGCACCTTCCAGTGCCTGAAGGGGCTCCAGGAAAGCTGGAGAGAGACTTGGGACAAGGGTAGGGAGGGATGGGATGAGGGGGAATGGCTTTAAAATTAAAGAGGGGAGACAGAGGTGAGATACTGGGAATAAATTCTTGAATTTGAGGGTGCTGAGCCCCTGTGCCAGGTTTCCCAGAGAAACTGTGGCTGCCCCATCCCTGGCAGTGTCTCAGGTCAGGTTGGATGGGGCTTGGAGCAACCTGGGCTGGTGGGAGGTGTCCCTGCCCATGGAAAGGGGTTGGGAATGGATGAGCTTTTAGGTTCCTTCCGACACAAACCACTCTGGGATTCTGTCAGCTGCCGCCCCACAGCTCCGCACCCTCCCAGCGCTGTCCCGGGGCTGGTTCCCTGTCCCTGTCCCTGTCCCCTCTCTCCCTTTCCGCCACCATCCCGTCCCCTCAGGGAAGGGAGCACCAGTCTGCAGGCCCATCCCCGCCTCCTGACGTCACTTCCGTCTAACTCTCCGTTGCTATAGCAACGCTCGACGAGTCCTGGTGTCCTCGCTGCAGCCATGGAGCCCCCAGGGGGATGGGGACGGCGATGGCAGCAGTCGCACCGGTTGCCCCGGGAGGTGATGGGGTCCATCCCGCACTCCATGGGGCTGGTGAGGAGATGCCCGGTGCTGCGGGGCCAGTGGAACAGGCACGGGGCAGGTTGGGGAAGGGCCCTCTGAGAGGAGCCGCTGGGGTTCACCCGAGGTAACCGGTACCGGGCGGGCTGAGGACATCGGCTGGATCCGGTACCGGCCGTGGGGGCCTCTGAGGGAAGCGGTGTAGTGGTACCCCATGCTCTTTTGGGGCTACGTGGGTACTGAGTGGGGTGCAGTGGGGAGCTCAGAGCCCCGGGGTGCAGCTCTGCTCTGAAGCCAGGCTGGGAGAGTTGGGGTTGTTCAGCCTGGGGAAGAGAAGGCTGCAGGAAGAGCTTACTGTGGCCTTTCAGAACTTAAAGGAGAACCTACAAGACAGGGACACACTTTTTAGCAGAGCCTTTAGCAATAGGACAAGGGGTAATGGGGTTAAACTACAAGAGGGAAGATTCAGACTGGATAAAAGGAAGAAATGTTTTATTCTGAGGGTGGTGAGACCCTGGCCCAGGTTTCCAGAGAGGTGGGAAATGCCCCATCCCTGGAACCATTCCAGGTCAGGTTGGATGGGGCCCTGAGCAACCTGATCCAGTTGGAGATATCCCAGCGGTCGGACTGGATGGACTTGAAAGGTGCCTTCCCACCCAAACCATGAAATGATTCCATGTTCCTGTACTGGCAATGTTCCCTTCAAGGCAAAGTTTGTTGGTAATTAATCCTGATAACCCTGAACTGTCAAAATTTGGTGCTCTGTTCTTATTTCCTCATCTATCCAACTAAGTAAAACCCCAGAATAACATTAACTTTTCACCACTTGCTTCTGCTTTCTCTTACAGAGAGTCAAGCCTCCCAAGGAGCAAGCCTCTGATAATTTTATCTTGCTCCACAGAGACAGGGAAAAGGAACGCAGGAATATAAACATTTTGTCAAGATTTACAACCAGGACTGCAGGATTCACACCTGGCAGCAAAGGAACTCCAAGAGATGGCTTCACAGTGCTGTGCACAGAAGGGTGGATGCAGCCATGCGGGAGCATCAGGCAGGAATTGAGGAGAGAAGAGAGAGGTAGGGAACAGGTTGCTAATTAATAGCAGCATCTGCTTGGTTTTCACCTTCCCTGGGAAAAACAGGCAGGAGAGTTCAGCTGTGTGTGTCAGGGGGTGGTGTTTGTTAGAACAGAAAGCATGGGACAGCTTCAGGAGTGCCAGAATGGTTTGAAAGGGATCTTCAAGATGATGCATTCCCAACCCCTTTCCATGGGCAGGGACACCTCCCACCAGCCCAGGTTGCTCCAAGCCCCGTCCAACCTGTCCTGAGACACTGCCAGGGATGGGGCAGCCACAGCTTCTCTGGGAAACCTGGCACAGGGGCTCAGCACCCTCACACCAGAGAATTTCTTCCCCAGAAACAGCGAACAGCGTGGCCAGTAGGTCCAAGGAAGTGATTCTGCCCCTGTACTCAGCCCTGGTGAGGCCACACCTTGAGTACTGTGTCCAGTTCTGGGCCCCTCAGTTTAGGAAGGATATCGAGGTCCTGGAGCAGGTCCAAAGGAGGGCAACTAAGCTGGTGAAGGGACTCAAACACATATCCTATGAAGAGAGGCTGAGGGAGCTGGGGCTGTTCAGCCTGGAAAAGAGGAGGCTCCGAGGAGACCTCATCACTCTCTACAACTACCTGAAAGGAGGTTGGAGCCAAGTGGGGGTTGGTCTCTTTTCCCAGGCAACTCTCAGCAAGACAAGAGGGCACGGTCTTAAGTTGTGCCGGGGGAGGTTTAGGTTGGACATTAGAAAGGATTTCTTTACGGAGAGGGTGATCAGACATTGGAATGGGCTGCCCCGGGAAGTAGTGGATTCTCCATCCCTGGAGATATTTAAAAAGAGACTGGATGTGGCACTCTGTGCCATGGTCTGGTAACTGCAACAGTAGTAGATCAAGGGTTGGACTTGATGATCTCTGAGGTCCCTTCCAACCCAGTCAATTCTATGATTCTATGTCCAACCTTAATCTACCCTCTTCAAGTTTTAACCCATTTCCCCTTGTCCTCTCCCTACCCCCCTGTGTCCAAAGCCCTCCCCCAGCTTTCTTGTAGCCCCTTCAGATATTGGAAAGTTGCAACTTCATCTTTGAGAACATTTTTTCCCCAACACCCCTGTCTTTGGTCTCCCTGGCTGTATCTTTGTCACGTGGGTCAACCAGGGGACTGACCTCCACTTTTGTCTGGGAAAGGCACAGGGGAAGCCATGTGGAAGCTCCCTGTGATGTGGGGCACAGGAAATCAAGTTTCCTTGGGAGTTTTTAATAGCAGATTTCCCCCCCCCCCCTTTCCTTTGTGTTCCTGGGCACAAGCACCAATTCAAATAGCTGGGAATTAGGATGGGAACGTTCATTTTGCGAATGAACCCTCCAAAAAATGGTTTTTACACCTTCATTGCCTCCTTCACAACTCCCTGCAAGTTTAAATTGCTGGACCTTTTATTTTATTTTATTTTTGCCATGTTTTTTCCCTGAGGAGGAGAAGGCAGGCTCAGACCCTCTAGCTCTTACAAAGGGATCAATAGCTATCGAGCTTCCTCCACTTAGGTTGTTGAAGCAGTTGCCTTTAATTGTTCTTTCACACTGTAAATACAGTGTACGGGGCTTATTTATTTATTTATTTTATTTCCCTTTTAAGGCTCAAATTAAAGAATTTATTCCCAATGTGTAACCTCAGTCTCTATGGGCAACCTGGTCCAGTAAAGGAAAACAAAGCAAGTGTTTTCTTGTGTCCAGGTGGAATATAACACATTTTAATCTGTGCCCTTTGCCTTTTGCCCTGTCTCTAGGCACTGCTGAGAAGCAGCTCTCTCCTTTTTCTTCATTCCATCCCATTAGGTGTCTGTAGACATCAATGATATCTTCCTGACCCTTCTCTTCTCCAGGCTGAACAGTCCCAGATCTCTCTAAAAGATCCTCAGGAGAGATTCTCCTTTCAGCATGGATACTCCACACCCTTAATCACCTCAGCAGCCTTTCACTGGGCTTGTTCCACTAATTTTTTATCTCCCTTGTGCTGTACCAGACCCAGCACCCCAGGTGAGGTCTCCTCAGTTGTGGGAAGAAGGATCCATCACCCCCTGGCCCTGCTGGCAGAGCTTTTCCTCCTTGCTCACCTTTACCACCAGGGTGCATTGCTGGATCACCTTCAGCTTCTCTGCACAGCCACTTCCCACCCTGTCCTAATCCAGGGAGTTTTTCCTCCCCAGGTGCAGGATATTTTGTTGAACTTCATGAGTTTTGTTCTGATTTAGCTGCTTAAGATTCATCTTTGCAAGGAGACAGTGAAGAGAGTGGAGCTGCATCCCCAAAATTTATCTTTGGTTTGGCTGCTCTAATTATTGCTCACACAGTATCACTGTATGAAAGTGACAGTGATTTTGCAGTGGCATTTGTGTTGGAATTAATGAATTTCTGGATTCCTTAGACCCAGGTTTCAGAGAGGTAAATGGTGATGTGTTTAAAAATTGCCAGTTTGACAGAGTTTTCCCATCGGAGATCCTGCAGGGTGAGGAGTGGTTTGCAGGGTGGTGCTAAAATAAATTTGAGAGAAAATACAACTGTAGGTCTCTAAGTATTAGAGAAGGGGGGATAAATACCAAAGAAGGATCACACTTAAGGGTAACAATAGTGCAGGCTCAAACTGATATCAACTGGTGAAAAATGCAGTCTGAAAACGAACTGAATTTGTTTAGTGGGGTCTGAAGTTGTAAAGCAGCCTTGGAAATGGGTTTGTGAGGTAAGCAGCTGAAATTGTGCCAGGACAGAATCGTTGTGCTGGAAGATCCCCTCTGTGGGCACAACAGGAGTGATCTTCCTGTTAAAATTTGCTGTTTCCTTGGATATTCCCTTCTTTGGCTTTTGCAAGAAGTGTTGAAAGGAGCCCAACACCCATTTTGAGCTCACAACAAATGAACTAAAACTTCATCATTCTGCAGAGAGCATTTCTTTAGGTTTTCTTTTCATGGTTTCATTACAGACTTCATGAGCTGCTGGAGGGAGAGAAAAGTCAGTACTTTGCTGAGATGGAGTCACTTGAAGAAACAGAGCTGGACAGACAAGAGAAAATGAGGAAGAGAGCAAAACTCCTGAGAGAGAAGATAGAAACAGCAAGACAACAGCTGGTGGCTGAAAAACTAGAGCAGCAATTCAGGTATCTTATCAAATAATAAGATAATACAAAGAGGCGATTCAAACAAGAGGGTGAAAATAATAAGCTGAGGAATCAAAGATTATTAAAATGATGAAGGAAAAAGATTTGAGCGGTTTGGGTAGAGGCCTATGAGCTTGGCCAGGAGTTGCAAGGCCTCAGCTCTGTTGTTTTTGAAGAGGTGCAGCCTCTAAAGAGCCGGGATTTTCCATGCTGTGGTGGCCAGAAAAAAGAAAGGTGACGGCAGCAGGTGCAGAGAGGTGTCCTGTATCCAGTGGTTGATTTCAGTGCTGAGAAACCCCAAAAAGATTCCACCAGCTGCACTGCCAAAAGCCTTGTGGGAGCATCCTTGTGCTTTCACCTGGGTTTTCTCTTGTTATTCCTTCTTCTGTTCTGTTTCAGCTTTCTGGAACTGGAGTGAAAAGGGTTCAAAGATTATTAATTTGGCCTAAATCATGATTATTAACCCAATAGATCCAAAATCCTTAAAAAGTTGAGATTTTTTTATTTATCCCATGCTTTTCCCAAGCACAAGCCAAAGCTGAGCCTTTAATTCCCTTCCATACTAAATCTTCCTAGATGCTGAGCTTGACTTTTGAAGTCCTTCAGGTTTTCAGGTGCTTCTCAGGCCCCAAGGCCTTGCCATGCAATCTGCTTTGCTCAATTCTTGGGAATTCTGGTGTTCTGAGGAAATGATGAAAAGAACATTAACTTCATGTCATTGTAATATTTTAAGCAGCTCTTCCTGGGCTCCAGCAGTGCTCTGGAAATCCACACCACCCATTTCTCAAGTGTGCAGAGCCTGGGGAAAAAACCCAACACTCCCTTTCACTTGTGCATCAAGTCTAATTCAGTGATTTCATAGAGAAATATTAATTTCTTAGCTCTGCAATTCACAGGTGCTAAGGCAGCACACACACTTCTAAATTTGTGGTGCTGGCTCTAAAAGGCAGCCCCCAAAGTGCTTGAAATTCACTTTTAAAATAGTTTAGGGGAGGTGCTGCTGGGATGCCTTTTATTTTGTACTTCTAGCTTGCTTCACACACCAAGGAGAAGGGATTCAGCTTGAGATTTAGACCCCTAAAAGTGGGTGTCTCAGGGCTGGTAACTTTTTATATTCTCTTGGAGTCAGAAATTGTGGCTGAAAGATAATTCAGCCTCTTTTAACCCAGGGACATGTTCAGCTTTGGTATCTGTAAAGAAAATTGTAATTTTTTATAATTTGCATCAACCCATTGCATCCTTTTTCTTGTGATAACATAAGAAGCATCCATGTGAGAATGTTCTTCTCACAGCAACTTTGTGCCTGTATGTAGCCACTTCCCCAAGACAGAAACTGCATTTATTCCCCCTCCTCTCACTTATTTATTCATTTTATGGCTGAAGGACAATTTTAATTTTAAGAAGCTTAGGAGAGCAAAGTGAGGAAGAAAACCAGCCATCTGGGGGAGCAGATGTTGATGGGCTGCTCTAAAAGATGCTTTGAAGGAATTCTTTTGATGAAATCAAGCAGTTACAGGGTTATTTTCTATCAATATTCCAGCGGTGCCAAACTTTTATTTAACTTCTCTCCCCCTCTGAGCATGCAATTAAATTCAGATTAGTTTCTGAGCATGAAAAAGAATAACTAATTCTTTATTCCTCTGCTGCTGAGACAACTTGGAACCCATTGTTCAAGGTAATACAGTTCTTTCTACTGGTGTAAGACTTCAAATAATAATGGTGTTTTCTTCAGAACACTGGAGAAATATGTTTTTCATGAACACTAATTAGCACCCTACTCTGTAATCACCTCAACTCCTATCGAGGAGTTGGAAGGAAGATCCTAGAGTTCCAGTGTAAGAAAACTGATGATGCTGTAGTATGTTTGACCTCCTTGAAGGTGAGGACACCTCTTAGAGTGTGCTGTGGCTCCTGGCATGCCTGTTGCTCTGCTGCTCCCTGCTTTTGCTGTTGGGACAACCAGTGAATGAGTGGTCAGGAGGTTCCTGGATCACACAAGGAAGTGTGGGAAGCTGCCAGGCAGAAAAGGACCTGGTGGTGTTGATTGATTCAGCTGAACAGGAGCCAGGGTGTGCCCAGGTGGCCAAGAAGGCCACCAGCATCCTGGCTTGTGTCAGGGCAACAGAGCTGGGGAAGGGTCTGGAGCACAAGGAGAAGGTTCTGGAGACCTTGTGAGGAGCAGCTGAAGGAATTGGGAATGTTGAGTCTGGAGAAGAGGAGGCTGAGGGGAGACCTTCTGGCTCTCTGCAACCCCCTGAGAGGAGGTTGGAGCCAGGGGGGGTCGGGCTCTGCTCCCAGGGAACAAGGGATGGGAGAAGAGGAATTGACCTGGAGGTTTAGATTGGAGCTTGGGAACAATTTTGCCCTGGAAAGGGTTGTCAGGGCCTGGCCCAGGCTGCCCAGGGCAGGGCTGTAGTCCCCATCATTCCTGGAGGGATTTAAAAACCATGTGGATGAGACACTTCAAGACATGCTCCAGTGGGTGATACAGATATTGCTCAATATATTTTATCCAGGGAGAATGTTGGCAGTTGGATGTGGTGATCCTAGAGGTCTTCTCCAACTGTCACAATTCTGTGGTTCTGTGACTGGGAACTGAGCAATTGCCAGGTTCTTATATTTGAGTTTGAGGTGACAGTTGTGTATTGGTTGTATCATAACCTAAATTCCCTTCTCCAAGTATTTGCTGGCTATGAAGGAGCTCTCAGATGAGTATTCTGAGCCTTCATTTGAATAAAGAGCAACCCACATGCTTGAAAAACGCTGTGTGTGGATTTAATAAGAAAAGGGAATAACCAAACAACATAATGCATGTTCCAGGTACTTGTGTGCATTCTAGAGAAAATACATTTTGTGGATATAACATTGTGCATGTAAATGTATTTTTTTTTTTACAAATGCAACCATAGGACCTGCTCTTCATCTCATTAATGGCCAAATCTCCATCAAATCCCTCTCTCTGTGCTTCCTGAGGCCTCTGAAGGAGTTGGTGCCAGACCCAAGTGTAGAATTTGGCTTCCTGAGCCATTGTCATAGAACCATAAATTGGTTTGGGTTGAAAGGGACCTTAAAGATCATAAAAATCCACCCCTCCCTGCATGGGCAGGGACACCTCCCACCAGCCCAGGTTGCTCCAAGCCCCATCCAACCTGACCTGAGACACTGCCAGGGATGGGGCAGCCACAGCTTCTCTGGGAAACCTGGCACAGGGGCTCAGCACCCTCACATTAAAGAATTTCTTCCCCATGTCCAACCTTAATCTCCCCTCTTCCAGTTTAAGACCATCACCTCTTGTTTTCTCACTCCCTGCCCTTGTCCAAAGTCCCTCCCCAGCTTTCCTGGACCCCTTCAGGTACTGGAAGCCTGAGTCAGTTACAAGCTAGGAGCCTCCATTCATCACACAACTCCAGACTTAATAATTTGCTTATTATTTTTTTTTAAGATTTCTTTTTGTTTTCTTGAACTTTTCTCTTGCCTTTCAGAGAACCATGTGGGGAGCTTCATGAAAAGTGGATGAAGAAACATCAGCAGGAGGTGTGCAAAGACTGACTGGCCCAGCTAGCTCTGAAAGAGGAAATGAAAAAGCAAGAGAAGGAGGAGCAGATGTTTACTGAGCTTTGGGAAGCAGATAGGTTGGCTAAGGAAAGGAGAGGAGAGATGGAGGGGAAGAAACTGGCAGAGCAGAACCAAGAAGTCCTGAATGCTCTCGGTGCCCAAATGGCGGCACTTGGTGCTCAGCAGGAGGAGGAGAAGAGGATGAACGAGGAAGAAGCTCAATTGTTGGTAATTTCCACAGCATTCTCAGTTCTGAGTTCTGTTGGAGGCTCTCCTCCTGACAGGCTGTCGTGATCCGCTTATTATTTTATATATTGATTATGAGGATAAATCAGCCACTACCCAGAGACGACGCTTGAATTACAAAGTAACCAGACTGTTGGATTTAAAATTAGTTACAAGGGTTTATTTCTAAAAACAGGGAAAGCCGTTTACTGGCAACAAGGCCTTTGTATAAAGTAATCACCTTAACTCAAGGGTCGTTAAGAGTAAAAGAGGGAGAAACAAAAGAGAGAAATTATCACCATACGTGCGCGGGGCCTGGCCTCGGACTGGGGGCTGCTCCTGGCTCTCCGCCATTTGAGCCGTTGCTCTGTCTTGTCGTAGCTGGAAGCCGAGGGGCCAAGCTGGGGAAGCGTCTGGACGAAGAAGCCCACTTTTCCTTCTTTTCCTAGGGTTTTTTATACCCCAAAAAGAAAGAGGGGTCCCTTCATTGAAGATGGCCCTGATACATACAAATCTCCAGGCTTCCTGGGATGAGTCATTTCTTATTTTTGTTTCCTGGAGTCCTGCTAGGTTTGGGCGACCTGATAAGTAACCTTTATCTTCTAGGTGTCTGTCAGGCATACATTGAGGTAAACATATGGTAATTACAAGCCGGATGAAAGAAAAAGGAAAAAAAAACCTGATTCAAGAGACATATTTTATATTTTCGGTTCCACATGTATATCACACCTTCTGTTTCTGGAGTTTTTCCTTCTTTAGTTGGTCATTTTCTAGCTTAAGCAGCTGCAGTTCTTCCTGCAACAGGAAAAACAACCAGTTTGGAAAATGACACCAGAGTGATGAACCTAAGTGATGGCTAGAATGAGTTTAATCAGAAAATCAAAAAGCAAAGATTAAATATTTAAAGCCAAAGCCTTTCTTGCTGACATCAGAGAATTATTCTCAGCCATTAGACCTGTTCAAGTGGGAACATTTCAGTGTGCCACTCATTAGAATGCAGGATTTTCCCCCTTTAATTATCACATGCCCTGCAGTACCCAACCACTGGAATTCCTGTTGTAAAAGATCTCACATCTCTTCAGAGAAATCAATATCAGTGCATGTCCTGGTTTGGGCCAGGATAAAGGTGATTTTCTGTTTTGTACTTTTACTTTTAGCTAAGTCTCTTTAGGTAGTTGCACTTGCTGAAATTAACAGCAAGTTTCTCAGACAGTGTGTGCTTCTAGGATTGATAACACTTGATGTTTATAGTTACTGCTAGAGACTGGTATGCAGAGCCAAGGACACTGCTCAGCTCTGAGGAGAACATTTTACCGTCCAGGAGGATAAAGAGGTCCCACCTGAGCCCTCCTTTGGGGAGGAATAGACAAGACAGATGCCAGAATTGACCAAACAGAGTATTTCATCCCATATACGTCACACTCAGTATAAATTTGAGGCATCACGAGGGCCAAGCCAGACTTCCGGATTTCCGGGTTTCCTGATTTCCTGCTTCCCTTCCTTCACCCGGCATCCTGGAAGGATCCCGTCCGTTCGTCTGCCTGTGGTCCTGATCCATGCCAGCCCATATCTGTGTGTTCCTGCCTCCGGTTCCCGACTGCTGCTGACTCCAGGAGTCCAGCCTGGACTTTCCCAGGGCTGCCCTACAGCCTCGGTGTTTACGTGAGAGTTATTGGGGAAAAGGGGGAAGGAATGTGGTATCCATTTTCCTGTATATTTGTATATATTTAATAATTTTTCCTATTTATAATTACTGTTCATTAAAGTTGTGTGGTTTAGTTTCCAACCCATAAGTCTCTCTCCCTTATTCTCTCTCCTTTCTTTATCAAGGAGGAGAGAGACATTAATAGAGAGCGTCTGTTATTTGGTTTAATTGCCGGGCCAGTGTTAAACCGTGACAGTGTGATAGAAAGAAATTTCTTCAAGTTTAGTTTGAAACCATTAGAACACATGATTCTATAATAAAACTATTTTCATACAATCATAAAAAAAAAAAAAAGGGAAAAGACAAGGGAAGAGCGTATGCCCTTATGAGAAGAAAAAAGAGCGTGACCTCATGATGAGAGCACTAATGAGTTATCAATAACATTTGTGATCAAACTGGTCAGTGCAACAATTGGGCCTAGAATATAAGGGAAAATCTGAAATTTGGGTTTCTTGCTGTTTCATTTGTATCACACATAGCTAGAGGAAAAGCCTTTGGTAAGAATTGATAAAAATCATAAAATGTGCCAGTTAGCTTTTTGGCTTACAGATTTAATTAGGCAAGACTTATCAGTTATATATGTTATTATTGCTTTTATATTACTAGCATGTTATTACTGGTTTTGTATTAGTATATATGTTATTATTGCTTTTGCATTATTAGCATGCTGTTTACGACAATATATCATTAGCATGTTATCTTACGTAATGAAATAAGTCAGAATTGCTCAAAAAACAAAAAGGGGAATATGTTGGGGAAACAGTTCAGAAATATACAGATTGTGAGCAATCCTGACTTACTTCAGCTTAGGCTACAGTGGGTTAATGGTTATTGAGGCCTAGTAAGAGGTTTTCTAAAAATGAGCTAATGGGAAAGAGATTACTTAGTTGGCAACAGAAGAGGAAAGTAATTATGTGAGAAGAGTGGTTCCATGAGAATGGAATGTGTAATTGGAATACAAAGCCACCTGCATGATATGATGGTGTAAACAAGGCTTCTCTATATAAGTGAGTGCAAATTGTTACTAAACGATTTCATACAATCATATTGATGTGTACATGGAATCAATCCTTAAGCCTCCGCAGACTTTTTTCCCACACTGGAGCAGAGCTGGGAAGGAGCTGTGTTAGGAACGGCTGAGGAGGCTCTTGGGAGCTGCAGTTGGGTTCAGTCTCAACTTTTGGGGCCCACATGAGTGCAGGAGACTGGGGACAACTGCCTGAGGACAATCCTGATCCAGCCCTGCTGACTTAACTTCCCAGCTTCATCATGGACTTCATCACTACAGAACATGGAGGAATTTGGACTGTTGGATGAGCCCAGTTACTGGCTCCATGGGACTCCTTTCAGGGAGGACACTGTCCTTCTCTCACCCTCAGCTCACCTTCCCTTCTGAGAACAGTGCACTGAGCATGAGGATTAAACAGATCTCTCATGGGCTGAGATCTGGTGCTCCATGTTACAGCTGGGACACAGGACTGAGATTGGACATCAGGAAGAAATTCTCTGGTGTGAGGGTGAGTCCAGAGGAGGCCCTGGAGATGCTGGGAGGGATGGAGCAGCTCTGGAGCCAGGCTGAGAGAGTTGGGGGTGTTCAGCCTGGAGAAGGGAAGGCTGCAGGGAGACCTTAGAGCACCTTCCAGTGCCTGAAGGGGCTCCAGGAAAGCTGGGAAGGGACTTGGGACAAGGGCAGGGAGTGATAGGACAAGAGGGAATGGTCTTAAACTGGAAGAGGGGAGATTGAGCTAGGACACTGGGAATAAATTCTTGAATTTGAGGGTGCTGAGCCCCTGTGCCAGGTTTCCCAGAGAAGCTGTGGCTGCCCCATCCCTGGCAGTGTCTCAGGTCAGGTTGGATGGGGCTTGGAGCAACCTGGGCTGCTGGGAGATGTCCCTTTTCCTGCAGGAGAGATGGAACTGGATGATCTTGAAGGCCCCTTCAAACCCAACCCACTCCATGATTCTGTGATTTAATAGCAGGAAAGTGGAAACCAGAAACATGCAAAGCTGATTGGCAGGAATTTGAAAACATTTCCATTTCCCACAGAGGCTCTGAGACCAGCTTTGAATGACCAAATCCTTTCCATGCTGCATTTCACAAGATGTTCTTTCCCTCTTGTCAAGAGGAACGCGTTGGGGGGAAAGAGGCTTAGGTTAATAGGACAAGCTCAGATCCTAATGGAATCAGAGGAGCTCCAAATCTGGGGTGGATTAATCTAAATGTGTAGTAAGCCTGTGTGGTATGCATGTGGAATTGAAAATATAAAATATGTCTCTTGAATCAGTTTTTTTCCTTTTTCCTTCATCCTGCTTGTAATTACCATATGTTTACCTTAATGTATGCCTGACAGACACCTAAAAGATAAGGTTATTTATCAGGTCGCCCAAAACTAGCCGGACTCTGCATAGCAGTGCAACAGAATATCAAAATCAACAATCAACATATAGATGAGGGATCCCATAATCAACATATAAGCGATCACATGAATTACAACATTAACAGAAGCCTGTTATCAATACAACACAATACGAAAAGCACATTTCACACTGCAGTGGAAGGACTTAAATACCTTTTTAGTATGAGGAAGGTCAGGTGTCCACCAGCACATAGAGCCAAGGGGGTAGAGGAGGCTTATCAAACAAAAATTCATCGGGGGAGGCCCAAAAGCGTCCCCATACCCCTCCCGGGTCACGGCACAGTGGAGTCCTGGTTTCCTCCATGGTTGCCAAATTGAGGCCCAAAAAGGCCTTATAAAATTGTTTAGAGATAAAATTCCAAGCCTATAAACAGCAAAGGCACACACACACACTTTTTCTCTGTTGTGGTGTCTGCAGCAGGGCTCATTTTCTGAGCAGCAGCAGTGTGTGCGGGGGGGCGAGAAGCGGCTGCGGGGGCAGGAGTGGGGGTGCTCTCAGTACCAGGAGGAGCTCTCGCTCTCCACAGCAACTTTCAGCCTCCAAAAAGGCATACTCACTCTCATAACTGTGGTTTTTGTTTTGTTTTGTTTTTGTCTTACTCCTCACCAATATATAAGAAAAATTAACAACAACCACTAGAAGATTAAAAAATGAAACGATACTGCTACTAAAATCTGGTGAAGTCACCCTGAAACAAAATGAAGTGGTACAATTTCTTAAACCAAAACTGCAAGTTTAATTAGCAACAATTTTTTTCAACTCTGTATGAAACACCAGTGTACCATGCACCACAATATACATCAATATTGAAAACTGTATTGCAATGATGGTCCTTAAGCAGCTTTATCTTAAGCATCTTTACCTTAAGGAGCTTCTAACAATTGGGCTGCTGTAGCACCTTTTTGGGAGTAGTCCTAATACACGTTTAGTTTTTTCATTAGCATTGTCATATTCTAACATATCAAAAAATTTTGTTTTCATCTCTTCTAACAAATCCAGATGTGATATTACCACTGAATATAAGTGATCCACAAATTTTGAATATGGCTCTGCTCCCTCTGTTTAATATTTGTAAAAGAGGGGATTGCTTGTGCAGGATCATGAACAGTTTGCAAAGCTTTATACGCCAATTCTTCTAAAAGTTGTAACACTTCAGTTTGAAACCATGCCTGCAAATCTGCACCTGCAAAAGGACAAGCACCCAGTAACGTTTGTGCTTGCACTCCGTGTAATGCATCGGTGTTCTTTCTAGGAATCACAGCTGCATTTTCACATAGCATTTACCATTTATGATGAAATTGCAGTTGTTGAGAAGGAGTTAACAGAGTATCAATGAGCATTTTTGTGTCATATGACGTCAACAATTTAGCAGTAAAAAGATGTTGCAAAGGAGATTGAGTAAATGACTCAAACCGATTTCAAACCGTACTGCGCAATGGCAGCTTTGGCTTCTTTTATCATTTTCCAATCTAATGCAACCCATTGACCTCCTCCTCCTGGTCCCACAATCACTGGAAAACCATCGGACTCATATTGGGAACCATTTCTCCTTCAACTATAGCATTTTGAATAATTCCCTTCCATCTAGTTACTGGATACACACTACCACCCCCCCCACTATCCCTCCACCACCCTCCCCTCCCCATGTTGGATCTGGAAGAGGTGGAGCAGTGGGTATTAAAGGGTTAAGAGAAGTAGGAGCAGGAATAGGGAACGGATCAGGGGGTAAAAGTGGATTAGTGCCCCTGGGTTGTTCGCAATGTTCCCCGGAGAAAAAACTAGGGTTTTTTCAGGGGTATACTCATCCTTGGTCTCCAGTTCTTTCAGTTTCTTCAGCAGTTCCCTTAGTTGCTTGTCTCCGAGTCCCTTTTTTCCTTGGTTGTTGCTCTATAGCAGGCACTGATGGTGTTGACAGGTGAAGCAGAGGATTAATTGGTGGCAACTGTGGTCAAGAAGATAAATCAAACTTCCAAGGTGGAAAGGTGGCAGAGCAGCCGGGAGCCGCGGCAGGCAGATGCAAGGGAGGGGTCTGCATTCCAAGATTCCTCGCCTGTGTTCCCCGGCTTCTCTCCCTCTGGGTCCTCCGACGATTCTGGTGGTGTTTTCGGTCGCTTTGGGTTTTGCTTCTCGGTCCCATTTTTGCTTTTCATCCGACCCCCAGGGTCAAATGGCACAGTTGGCTGAGCTTGAATCAGTACAGTCCCTTCAGGTGCTGGTGGGGGTATTTTAGGTGTCTCATATAACTGTTTAGAGGTCAAGTTCATATTTTGAGCATTCATCGGTACTGGTAGATCAGGCACCAAGGCAGCAAACGCTGAGGCTGCTGCTGCCCTCTCACTTTTCATTTCTTTTAAGGTTTCTCTAATCAATTTCCAGAGTGTCACTAAGCATCTTGCCTCCTTATCTCCATCGCTAATTTTATCCCATAGGGCAGTACCTATGGCTTCCCAAGTAGGTAACTCAAAAACAGTACCCATCGAGAGGATCAAGTCTCTATCCCGTGCCCATTTCGGTAATTCACGTAAGGTCCTGCCTTTGTGTAATAAACCTCTCGTAGAGAGAATACATTGGAGGAGCTTAACTACTGCCTCTTCTTCTTTAGAGAGTCTAGACCCCATCTCCTCCCCAGCCGCTCACCTGATCAGGGCAAGATTCTTCAATTCCGAGCTCATTTATTCCGTAGCCGGGCACCAGCTACATAGACTGCCGGGGCAGCAATCTCCTTTCGGCTGGCTTCTCCGCTCCTCTGTCATTCCAGCTGTCTTCATCGCTCCTGGAAGCAACAGCATGAGAGTCCCTAGTCCGGGCCACCCTTAGTCCCTGGTCCGGGCCATCCTTAGTCCCTGTTCGGGCGCCATTTGTGGGAAAACAGTCTGCAGAGGCTTAAGGATTCCATGTGCACATCAATATGATTGTATGAAATCATTTATTAACAACTTGCTCTCACTTTATATAGAGAAGCCTTGTTTACACCGTCATATCATGCAGGTGGCTTTGTATTCCAATTACACATTCCATTCTCACGGAACCACTCTTCTCACATAATTATTTTCCTCTTCTGTTGCCAATTAAGTTATCTCTTTCCCATTAGCTCATTTTTAGAAACCTCTAACTAGGCCTCAATAACCATTAACCCAATGTGGCCTAAACTGAAGTAAGTCAGGATTGCTCACAACCTGTATATTTCTGAACTGTTTCCCCAACACTCCAGGGCTCATATCAGGGCTGGCTGAGAGCCCCAGAAGTCAAATTCCTGCAGGGAACCAATCCAGGTTGGCTGAAATAATAGATCCTGAGTTTCAAAGCTGTTTCACCATCTTCTGAAAGTGATTTTGACCTTTCAGGCAGAGACAGCAAAGTCAAGTTTGGCTTTGAAACACTGCAAGAAGCAGTGCGTGCTTTCTGTCCAGCATAACCAGTTGTGTTCCTCAGGTCTAGCCATGCTCTTTCTGACCAATCTGCAGATCAATTTTAGATTTATTTATATTATAAAAGAAGTATCTAATTTAAAACCAAGTTAACAAAACCCTGTAAACCTCCAAGACATCTGAACTTTGTTCCGAGACATGTAGCTAAGTGAATGATGGTCAGGTACTGTTTTATGACAATGTCTGAGTGCATTTTGGTTTGGAAACTCACTCATATGCAGGAATTATGCTGTTATTTCATGGATGCTACTTTAGGATTTATTTTTTAAGCTGAATAATCTTAAATGTACATATACCAGATGGGTCTTGAATGTTTTTCTTTGTTCCTTTTTTAAGAATTCAGCTTTACTGTCCATTTTTTCTTCCCAATATAAAGTAGAACATAAAGTTTGAAGCACTGGAAATTCAGTAAATCAGAATATTAGGATCCAATTGATTTTTGCAACCTTCTGTCCACTGAAGCTGTGCTCTTGAACACCCAGCACAGAAACAGGGCAGAGAAAATATGCAGAAATAGGAGGAACACAGGGCTTTGGTACAGGTTAGTGGTTGTGGCTGCAGGAGGAGACTTGGCTATAGCTCCTGCATGCTGCACTTGTTACAGTTTATAGTAGAAATAAAATAATATTGGTTGTAAAATTTTAAAATGGAAGAACTAAGAGTAAGAAGGGGCTCGGGTAGACTAAAACTCTGGGAATAAGTAACTAGTTAAGAGTGAGCTGACCCTTACAAGAACAATGATCAAAGGAGAATAAGGAGTGTGTTGACCCCATCAGCAAAAACATTAATCAAAAGGAGAATAGTTAAGCAAACTGATACCATGTACCAAAGATCAAGATAAAATATTGTATCCAGGTGGTGGGCCAGGTGGTAATGACAGCTGAAACGGTAAACCGTGGATTTACAGTTTAAGAGATGACTATCTATTGTTATTTGTAAGATCTATGTGACTGTTTGTCTATTGTTATCTGCATGATCTATGTGACAGTTTGTGACTAAAATTTATGTAACTGTCCGTGGCCTGTAATGAAAAAGAGTATAAAAGCTGAACCAAAAACGAGGGTCTTCGGAACCCTGACTTGGGACGCTAGTCCTCAGGCTTCCCGGGCCCTGAATAAAGCACCGCATAAACTGACTCTGTTGGTTTGTGTTTTGATTACGGGCAACAGTTTTCTGGTGACCCAGATGGGACTCCGGAGGCGGCTGGGGCTGTTCACATGCTGATCCACTCCAAAGCCGGCACCAGGTGATTCCTGGAGGAGACATCAACCCATGCCCGACCCCGCGCCCGATGGACGACCATGAGGTAGGCACGAAGGTGCTTTATTCCTTATAGAAAAGGTTAGTATTAGGATTGGTTGTTTGGAAGCCTAGGCGCTGGTCGTAAGACACAGCAAGTAGAAAGCTGTGCAGATCCAGCACTTGCCACTTGCGGAGACGAATATAGGCAAGTTTGGTATTTGGTATTGGTAATCGGCCGTATATTGGTTTTGTGTGTGTGTGTGTGTATGTGTGTAAGAGCGTGCAAATATAAGTGTCAGCATGCTGCCGTTTAAAACTTTCAGAGCTCTGACAATGATGTTCCTGAGGATTCGCCTCTCGGCTGTCTGTTAAAAAAAAAAAAAAAAAAAACCAAAAAAAAAAAAAACAAAAAAAAAAAAAAAAAAAAAACAAAAAAAAAAAAAAACAAAAAACAAAACAACAACAACAACAACAAACACATTGGAAAGAAGGTAATTTTGGGCAGGAATTGCGGAGGAAGACCTTGATTGATTATTGTAATCATGTGTGGCCTGAATATGAAACGGGGGGAATGCAGTGGCCACGGAATGGTACAATAACCCCTGAAATATTAAGTCCTATGATGAGTTTCTTGCGGGAAACTGAGAAATGGGATGAGACACAGTACTTGGATTTGTTCTATTATCTGAAAGGAAAACCTGAGTGGCAAAAGGCTTGTGGATTGTTGGTGTTAAAAACCATGAAAGTAGAATGTGATAAATGCCCTGGTTGTAAAGAGCGTAACATACGGTTCTCGGATGAGGAGGAGGATGTGTCTTTGTTGGTCTCCCCGAGCGCGCTGCCACTCCCACCTCCTGAGGTTCCCCCGGTAAATACGGCTAGGGTCCCTCTTCCTTCGTCATCCGAGGAGGGGATAGAGCAGGAGGATTGGGTTGATCAGCCGAGAACGCCGCTTGCGGAGCGGACTCGGAGAGGGAGGCTGGAGAAAGGAGGCGGTTTTTTGCAGCCTCAGTTGATGGCTCCGCTGCGAGAGGCAGTGGGAGCGGATGGAGGGAAGGCGATGATAAAGGTTCCTTTTTCACCGAATGATTTAATAATATGGAAACAATCGGCGGGGGCGTACAGGGAAAATCCTGAGCAAGTGGCTCGGGTTGTGAAAATGGTAATAAAAACTCAGAATCCTGATTGGAATGATTTGCAGATGTTGCTGGACACTATTATGGATTCTACAGAGAAGGAGAAAGGGCGCCGGAGGCGTCGGGGGGGGGAGGCGCGGGGCTCTCCCCCGGCCACCCCGCACGGGCGGGCAGCTGTCTGCGTCGGGCGGAGCTCGTCCCGCTCGGGTCGTCAGGGTTGACGTCGGGGCCGGAGGGGCCCGGCGCGGCGGCCGGGGAGGTCCCTGAAGGAGAGGTGACGCTGGATTGGGGAAAGGCTTCGGGGGCTTTGGGAAACAGGGACCCCAGGTAAATCAAAAGCGGCAGTACCAGTGGTAGTGGAATTAAAAGAAGGGGCCCAACCGGTGAGGGTACGGCAGTACTCCATTAGTCTGGAAGCTAGGAAAGGAATAGCCCCCATGATAACTCAATTCTTAAATTTAGGAATTTTGCAGGAGTGTGAATCTGAATTCAACACTCCTATCTTCCCGGTCAAAAAGCCTAACGGCGGTTACAGGTTAGTACAGGACTTAAGGGCAATTAATTCTATCACCAAAGATATACATCCCGTAGTGGCAAATCCGTACACATTGTTAACATCTGTTTCTGAGAAATTTCAATGGTTTACAGTAATTGATTTAAAGGATGCCTTCTTCTGCATACCCCTGGCACCTGAAAGCAGAAATATCTTTGCATTCGAGTGGGAGAACCCCGACACAGGACGGAAGCGCCAGCTCACATGGACCAGGCTTCCCCAAGGATTTAAATCCTCGCCCACCATATTCGGTAACCAGCTGGCCAAGGAACTTGAGGAATGGAAGATTACCCAGGTAAAAGATTCGCCTTTTTCGTATGTGGTATTGCAATATGTGGATGATATTTTCCTCGGTACCACAGAACAAGGTCTCTGCCTCAAATTAACCATTGCATTACTAAATATGCTGGGACAGGCTGGATACCGGGTATCCAGAGAAAAGGCACAGCTGGTCAAACAAAAGGTCATCTATTTAGGATGTGAAATTTCACAGGGAGTCCGTCGTTTGGGAGTAAATCGCATACAAGCTATATGTGCAATTCCAGTACCCCGTAATAACCAGGAACTAAGATCTTTTCTAGGAATGATTGGCTGGTGTCGACTGTGGATCCCCGACTTTGGGCTGACAGCCAAACCATTGTATGAGGTTGTGAAGGAACCAAGATTTAAGTGGGGACCCAGGGAAGAAAAAGCGTTTCGGGAATTAAAACAGGCCCTCAAGGAAGCACCTGCCCTGGGCCTGCCTGATCTAACCAAGGACTTTCAATTGTATGTACATGAAAGGCAAAAGTTAGCCTTGGGGGTGCTCACTCAAAAACTGGGGTCTTAGAAAAGGCCGGTTGGGTACTTTTCTAAACAATTGGACTCAGTAAGTGGGGGATGGCCAGGATGCCTAAGAGCAGTGGCAGCCACAGTGATCCTGATCCAAGAGGCACGCAAGCTAACATTGGGCAAGCACATGACAGTTTATGTACCTCACATGGTCATAACAGTATTGGAACAAAAGGGGGGCCATTGGCTCTCATCAAGCAGGATGCTCCAATACCGGGCCCAATTGAGGGAACAGGATGATATGGAGCTGAAAATAACAAATCACCTTAACCCAGCAGAATTCCTCAGGTCCACCCAGGAAGAAGGAGAGCTGGAACATGACTGTGTGGAAGTAATCGAACAAGTGTACGCCAGCCGGAAGGACCTGAAGGATAATCCACTGCTGGACCCTGATTGGGAATTGTTCACGGACAGGTCCAGCTTTGTGGAAAAAGGTACCAGGTATGCCGGGTATGCAGTGGTTACCTTGCAGCAGATAGTGGAAGCAAAAGCATTGCCCCTGGGCACGTCAGCGCAGAAAGCAGAGATTTGGGCCCTGATAAGAGCCCTGGTATTGAGTCAAGGGAAGAAAGTTAACATATGGACTGATTCCAAATATGCATTTGGAGTAGTACATGTGCATGGGGCTCTGTGGAAGGAGCGGGGACTTCTTAATTCGCAGGGGTCGTCAATCAAATACAGAGAAGAAATAATCATGTTACTGGAAGCGATTTACAAACCATCGGCAGTTGCGGTGATGCACGTCAAAGGACATCGGAACAATCCAGGAAAAGAGTTCCAGGGAAATCGACAAGCGGATCAAGTGGCAAAGCAGGTTGCCAGAGAGGTATGGACTCAATTATCTTTGCTACCGGCTCGGGGCAACCCTGCCTCTGCGCACATGGAAGACAAACCACATTACTCGCCAGAGGACGAGAAGTTGGCTCAAATGTTGCAGGCACGGAAAAATCTCAAGGGTTGGTATGTGACCCCAACAGGACAGGTGATCCTGCCGGTAAGGATCATGAAGACAGTACTGGAAACAGAACACAATAAGTGTCATTGGGGTGCGGAGGCAATGGTAAAATTTTTGAAAATCGAAATATTCTCAAACCAGATGTTGACATTGGCAAAAAGAGCAAACGCAATGTGTCCGGTGTGTATCAAAAACAACCCAGTGGTAAGAAGACAGATACAAATGGGTAAATGGCAGGTAGGTCCCCAACTAGGAGATTATTGGCAAATAGACTTCTCTGAGTTACCAAAAGCCCAAGCATACAAACATCTGTTGGTGTATGTGTGCACATTCTCGGGATGGCCAGAAGCTTTCCCTTGCATGACCAATCAGGCAAAGGAAGTGGTAAAAACTCTTTTGAAAGAAATCATCCCTAGATTTGAGGTGCCGTTGGGGCTATCATCTGATAGGGGTCCTCATTTCACTGCAGGGATCGTGCAGGAGATTTCTGTAATACTAGGGATAACTTGGAATCTGCACACGCCCTGGAGACCCCAATCAAGTGGTAAGGTAGAGCGGATGAATCAAACATTGAAAAACCAAATTAAGAAAATTTGTCAAGAAGCAAAACTCCAGTGGCCGCAGGCGTTGCCTTTAGCTCTGTTAAGAGTTCGGATTAAACCAAGGGAAAGGATAGGGGTAAGTCCGTACGAAATTTTGTACGGCAAACCCTACCATGCTGCTACTTACCAGGGGGATCCTCATTTGGTGGGGGATCAGGTGATATTAAATTATGTGTTGTCTTTGAATAAGACCCTTACAGCACTTAGAGGAGCGTTGCAGTGGAACTGACCGTTACCCTGGAAAATCCGGTCCACGACATCCTTCCAGGAGACCAAGTCTACATCAGGAACTGGTCAGTGGAACCACTGAAGGAGACATGGGACGGTCCTCACCAGGTGGTCATGACCACCTACATGGCCGTCAAGGTCGACGGAATCGACAACTGGATTCACTACACCAGGGTCAAGAAGGTCCCCACGCAATGGTCGGTAGAGCCTTTGTCTCCAACAAGGATGGTGTTCAGAAACAAGTCATGAGGACATTGATCTTTTGTAGTCTAATCATGACCGTGGAAACGGTAGTAAAGATCAATGTACCTGAACCTTATCTGACAGTAGAGGAGGGATCCGAAGTTAATTTGACTTGTTGGTTTACTGATGATCAGGGAGCTGGATCCGCTGAAGTAAAAACAGGATGGAAATTGGTGACAGGAGGTAAAGTGATCATAAGAGGAGTACAAACAGTTTGGGATAGGCAACACCAGACAGGAATAACCATTTTGCAGATACCTAGAGTGACCGAGGAAGATGAAGGGGAATATACCTGTATAGTATTAATTCGAAAGCTTTGGATATGGAGATCTGAAAGTGAGAATTAGATCCAAAACAAAACAAGAAGGGAGGATAACTAGGCAAGCAGTTACCAATGAAAGCAAACAACCGGTTAGTGATGAAAATTTAACAAGGAATAAGGGTCAAGAAAATTTAGTAATTGGATTGATTAAGGATTTTGGCCTCATGCAAAATGTCTCAGAAATTACAGCCCGTTTGCCTTTACCCCAAGCAGCAGTTGAACCGATACCATGGGGAATAATACCAGTGACTGGGATGCCAGAATCTTTGAAAAATGTTTCTTGAACATGCCAACTAGTCCCAAAGATGGTGATGTACAGAAAGATTTGTGTCAGACAATTAAGGCGATGCCGGAAAAGGAATGTAAAGGAAAACCCAACTATTATGGATGGATACAAAACACTAGGAAATGCTTGATCAGTCTCCCCGCAAACGAACCATGCGAAAAACGTACTATAACAACCAAATCCACACGGAATGAGATGGATTGTCAAAACATCAAGATAAAATATTGTATCCAGGTGGTGGGCCAGGTGGTAATGACAGCTGAAACGGTAAACCGTGGATTTACAGTTTAAGAGATGACTATCTATTGTTATTTGTAAGATCTATGTGACTGTTTGTCTATTGTTTTCTGCATGATCTATGTGACTATTTGTGACTAAAATTTATGTAACTCTGTACGTGGCCTGTAATGAAAAAGAGTATAAAAGCTGAACCAAAAACGAGGGTCTTCGGAACCCTGACTTGGGACGCTAGTCCTCAGGCTTCCCGGGCCCTGAATAAGGCACCGCATAAACTGACTCTGTTGGTTTGTGTTTTGATTACGGGCAACACACTGTCACGGTTTAACACTGGCCCGGCAATTAAACCGAATAACAGACGCTCTCTATTAATCTATCTCTCCTCCTTGATAAAGAAAGGAGAAAGAATAAGGGAGAGAGACTTATGGGTTGGAAACTAAACCACACAACTTTAATGAACAGTAATTATAAATAGGAAAAATTATTAAATATATACAAATATACAGGAAAATGGATACCACATTCCTTCCCCCTTTTCCCCAATAACTCTCACGTAAACACCGAGGCTGTAGGGCAGCCCTGGGAAAGTCCAGGCTGGACTCCTGGAGTCGGCAGCAGTCGGGAACCGGAGGCAGGAACACACAGATATGGGCTGGCATGGATCAGGACCACAGGCAGACGAACGGACGGGATCCTTCCAGGATGCCGGGTGAAGGAAGGGAAGCAGGAAATCAGGAAACCCGGAAATCCGGAAGTCTGGCTTGGCCCTCGTGATGCCTCAAATTTATACTGAGTGTGACATATATGGGATGAAATACTCTTTTTGGTCAATTCTGGCATCTGTCTTGTCTATTCCTCCCCAAAGGAGGGCTCAGGTGGGACCTCTTTATCCTCCTGGACGGTAAAATGTTCTCATCAGAGCTGAGCAGTGTCCTTGGCTCTGCATACCAGTCTCTAGCAGTAACTATAAACATCAAGTGTTATCAATCCTAGAAGCACACACTGTCTGAGAAACTTGCTGTTAATTTCAGCAAGTGCAACTACCTAAAGAGACTTAGCTAAAAGTAAAAGTACAAAACAGAAAATCACCTTTATCCTGGCCCAAACCAGGACATGCACTGATATTGATTCTCTGAAGAGATGTGAGATCTTTTACAACAGGAATTCCAGTGGTTGGGTACTGCAGGGCATGTGATAATTAAAGGGGGAAAATCCTGCATTCTAATGAGTGGCACACTGAAATGTTCCCACTTGAACAGGTCTAATGGCTGAGAATAATTCTCTGATGTCAGCAAGAAAGGCTTTGGCTTTAAAATATTTAATCTTTGCTTTTTGATTTTCTGATTAAACTCATTCTAGCCATCACTTAGGTTCATCACTCTGGTGTCATTTTCCAAACTGGTTGTTTTTCCTGTTGCAGGAAGAACTGCAGCTGCTTAAGCTAGAAAATGACCAACTAAAGAAGGAAAAACTCCAGAAACAGAAGGTGTGATATACATGTGGAACCGAAAATATAAAATATGTCTCTTGAATCAGGTTTTTTTTTCCTTTTTCTTTCATCCGGCTTGTAATTACCATATGTTTACCTCAATGTATGCCTGACAGACACCTAGAAGATAAAGGTTACTTATCCGGTCGCCCAAACCTAGCAGGACTCCAGGAAACAAAAATAAGAAATGACTCATCCCAGGAAGCCTGGAGATTTGTATGTATCAGGGCCATCTTCAATGAAGGGACCCCTCTTTCTTTTTGGGGTATAAAAAACCCTAGGAAAAGAAGGAAAAGTGGGCTTCTTCGTCCAGACGCTTCCCCAACTCGGCCCCTCGGCTTCCAGCTACGACAAGACAGAGCAACGGCTCGAACAGCGGAGAGCCAGGAGCAGCCCCCAGCCTGGAGAGCCAGGAGCAGCCCCAAGCCCGAGGCCAGGCCCTGCGGGTATGGTGATGATTTCTCTCTTTTGTTTCTCCCTCTTTTACTCTTAACGACCCTCGAGTTTAGGTGATTACTTTATACAAAGGCCTTGTTGCCAGTAAATGGCTTTCCCTGTTTTTAGAAATAAACCCTTGGTAACTAATTTTAAATCCAACCAGTCTGGTTACTTTGTAATTCA